>NC_065514.1:25407806-25425592 GCF_006386435.1 Epinephelus moara | reverse complement strand
AAAAAAAAAAAAAAAAAAAAACGCAGAGAAGTCTGGAAATTAGGGTATGGAAAAGTGTGGAATTTTGAAATTCATCATTTTGCAACATGAAGTTGTTTAATGTGAAAAAATAGTCCACGTTACCTCTGCATGATTGTTGAGTCACTTTTTCTGCAGGTCTACCCTGACTCAAGGATAGTGTGACACCAAACCAACCACCTACAACCACAATTAATATTCTGTCATCCGCAAACCTCTAAATATGAGTTTCAGGCCATATTAGCAGCATTAGGTCGCAATTACTCTGCAGCTAACTGTCCTCTTGTTCATGCTGCAGTGAATGTTTCTGTAAGTCTCTGATGAAAGATTTAGCCCACTTGTTGTAACACTCACCCACATTCCCTCTGTGCTTGTTGGCAGCAAAAGAGTCCAACCACAGTCAAACTTACTGCAGCATAGTGACTCATCACTCATTTATCATAGCTGGGCATCTGAAGTACACATAATGTACTCCCAGTTGTCCCATTTGATCCAGTATTTTGACTTTTTTGCATGCCCACACAAGATGGTGTATAAAATGTGAGTTTAGCGAGATGTATCAGGAATTAGTCCAGTGATTTACCATAAATGCATCCCCTTTGATATGTGTTTTTCCTCACCAGGGAATGCCCTTGTTGAGCAGAAGACCTCTCTGAGTCTTGGACAGCAGGCAGTATCACTGAGGGACTCTCATGACAGACTGAAAGCTTTAAGAAGAGTCACCTCCACAGCCCAGATTCTGCTAGCTTACAGCATGGTGATGAGAGCACTGTCTCAGACTGCTTCCAGGTACATTTGACCAGAGTATTTCGTATTGTTAATCAGTTTATTTCACCAGTTTATTGTGGTTTTAAGACTCTTCTTTTGTCTTCCTTTCCAGCGCATCAGTGTGTAGCCACTCTAACGGACTAGAGTCCTTGGGTCTGGCAGATATCCGCATCCTGGTGCGTTTAATGACTCTAGCAGCTGGGGGCAGGGCTCACACCTGTGTGGACAGACAGCCAGGTGCGAAGGGGGTGGCGACAGAGCGCAACAACTCCACCTGCCTCAGCTTCCTTACCTCAGCCATCGGCAGTGTGGTGTCCCACAGCCCAACTGCTTACAGGCAGCTAGTGGAGATATGCACTCAGGTCAGTTTTCTTCAGTTAATCCACTCATTATAAATACTGCACATGCTAATTACTAGTGCTGGGAGATATGATCTAAAATCACAGCACAGTAACTATATCACTATATCAGAACTATATCACAAAATGTCCTGATTGTCTTTGATGACAATAAATGAAATAATGTTTTAATACATCAGTAAATTACACATCTTTTTTGTGCTGCTTACTTTTATTTAATTGTCTGAATTATTTACAGACCTCTAAAAATATCTGGTTAGATAACGGTCGTCGTAGCTTTTCTTAGTTTACTTGTATGTGAATCAGGCCATGTATTTATTAGAAACTGCAATGAGAGTGAATTTAGGTCAGTACAATCTTAGTAATTAATAAATTTGGTTTATTTTTTAGCCCTGCTAATTACAAATGATGAAATTATGATCCATTTAAACATGTAATCATCCTGGATTTGAAGGATTATTGAATTGTGAACATTGTAACTGCTAGCAAATGGATGGAAATTCTAAAATACATTTTTAATGTTACTGCCTGTAGGACTTAATGGCAGCAGCTACAGGGGTGAACATTGGGGCCATCACTGACCCGCAGCAGAGAGGATGTCTTAGCTCCAGTCTAGCAGCTGCAGTCCAGGGAGCCCAGCAACAGAACGGCTACAATGAGCAGACGCCACCTACATTCCTGGTCACACAGAATCTGGTGTCCCTGCTAACTGAGAAGGGTGTTCACTGCTACAGCCCAGATAAGACTGACCACGAGGCCACTGGTGAGAGGAAGTAATTTACTCAAGTAGTTGTGTTGTTATGTGTAGTTACTTACTACAGTGTTTCAAATGTTGTGATTTTACTCATAGTAGCTCTCCTCTGCATATGTGACCTAGATCCAGGAAACCAAGGGGTGTCTTCTTCGTCCTTGCCTCCTTCCCCTTTACCCCACCTGAGTGCCAGAGTGAGCCCTCTGGAGCTGGCTAATGCGTTGGCAGCATGTGTCCTGTCCGCCAGGCTGACCAGTAGACACCGCCAGTGGGCAGCACAGCAGCTGGTGCAGGCTTTGGCTGCCACGGGAAGGGACAGTCCTCATAGGCCCCAGTCGTACAGTGACCTGGCTGGAGACCTGCGCAAATGTCCCCTCAAGAGGCTGGAAGGACATTACAACAAGGTGAGGGACTTGCACTGTAATCTGCATTATAACATTTACTTCTAAAACAGAATAGTATTGTTTATACCCTTCTTGTTGTAACCTTATTGACCAAATAGTGTTTCCTTTGTTCTCACAACAGGATGAGATGTTTTTTGGTTTGTTTTTCAGAGTTTAGCTTAGAAACTCAGATTTTTTTAAAGCCAGCGCTCCATTATTTATGTAAACACTGCTTATGTTTATTTAACAGCACTCCAAAACAGCAATCTAATGAGTAGCTTGAAACATTTTTTAGGCATTTCTGGTTTATTTTGATAGAGAGATAGAGAGCAAAGAACTGGAGACAAAACTTTTTTTTTCTAGTACACATAGATCATAAACATTCATTGCAATCGGTTGAGAAATATAAAAATAACAGTGCTTTTTATGTTTAATTTGGTGCTCACCCTCACACCACTACTGTCCCTGTCTGCGACCAGTTTGGCTCCACCCACAAAATACGTAATCTCTATTTACAAACATATAAAGGGTCTATAGCGTCAGCTCACTTAAGTCGTGTACCAAAAATTTGGCCGCCTCTCTGAGTTGTTGTTCCGACTTGAGGGGGTGTTCATGTGATTTTTCCCAAGTCGGGGACTTGTTTTCTGATTATTCCAACACCACATGAATGCACGATCAGCCTTCATGATATGTGCTGTACCCACTGAGCCTTTAATTATAGCTCTAATCATTTCTGTGCAGAGCAGCAATTGGTTGGAAATGAGAATTACTGTCTGTAAAACATCCAGCAAGACAGGGACTATTTTAGTAGTCATTTTATTTAGAACATTCTTTGAGAAATAGACAAGTAAGAAAAATCAACTGAGAACTTGGCCTCTGTCACATTTCAATGTTAGCTGGGCTGGGGACAGATCTGGCATTTCTCAACCTATAACCAGACACCTCTGGTGACTACGTAAAAAGAAGCTTTTCATTATCTCTGTTCTGTTCAGGTGACCAGCTGTTCCTGGAACAGTGACCAGAGTTTGCTGGCTACATGCTCTCAGGACAAGGTGGTGCAACTGTGGAGCATCAGCCAGAACACAGTGGAATTACAGACCACCTTCTCCTGCATTACCAGGTTTGTCTGCTTGTGTCAATACTGTATTGTCCAGTAAGAGTTTTAAACGTGTTAGGCTAATTTGAAAAGATTATTCATCCATATTTATATCATTAAACTGGAGACCACTTCCACACATATTATGAAAAGTTAATGGCAAGTTTCTTGGTTTTTGTAGATGAGGCAAGAGACATTTCTGAAGATCTTACAGAGGGGCTGCTATGTCAAAAAAAACTGGGAGTACTTGTACCTGTAAGCTTTTCCTTCCTCTGACTCTCTCTCTCCAGTAAGACAGACAGATCAAGCAGTGAGAGGGCCGCTCGATGTCAGCTAATGTCACCTGTATACTGGAGTACGGGAGGAAACTTTTTGGCTGCCCCAGAGAACAAACACATCAACATCATGAACATCAGGGGTAAGCCTGGCTATACTGTCTCTTAACTAGTCTGGATTATTTCTTATTCCATTACTGCTATGAAAGAAAAATAACTCTAGTTAATTATATTTCTTGTTTCAGTTGTTAACGTAATAAATTCTCAGCGATGTAACAAAACAAAATGTTGTAGCTTATAGTCCAGTAGATTTATTTGATTTCTGAGCACAGAGAAACTTTAATGTTTTAGTGAAGTAGCATTAAGCTAAACACATTTTTGAGTAGAGAGCGACTTCAAAGAGTTGTAAAATGCCTAATGATTAGCACAGTAGTTTCTACAATTTGAACTTTTCCTCGTACTTTACAGGATCCCACTGTCATGTGGAGGCTCAGGTGTCTCGGATCACAGCCCTCTGCTGGGCTCAGACCTTTAGCTTGTGGGTTCTTGACCAGCCAACGGCAAGTAAGAACAGACCTGCTGAGAGCCTGTTGTTGGGTCGACTGGACGGCTCCCTCTGCTGGCTGCAGGTCACAATGCAGCAGATAGACCTGCAGGTGACGAGCACCGAACTCACCCATTGCCACAGGAAAGAGGGTGAGGAACCTGCTGCGCACACTGTTACTGTTTGAAGCCAAACCTTCTTACTCTAACATAATCTACAGCTCAGTACACACTATATCTTGTTTATTTAATATGTACACAAACAGAGATGTACGCACAAGTTGCAGGTTTACAGGCCATCACATGCTGGAACTATTTCTTTGCTGGATGCAGTGTCTTCCTGGAGTTATCTTTAGGTGTGGAGCAAGCAGGAAACTCCAGGGGCTCTAGTTTCCCGGCGCAGCGCAGGGTGGCGCAGAGTGGCGAACCCCGCGCAGAGCTAGTTTCGAGCAGCGCAACCCGAGGCGCACTCAGTTTGGTAGTTTGGCAGACCGAGTATGTATCTCTATATCGACTGTCCCGTCGCATCTGATGTCAGATAAAAGGGGATTGACACCGTTTGGCACGTTTGGCACGCGTAATGGAAACCCAACCTGATTTGATTAACACAGCTGCAAACTAATGAGTTCACATCCCTCTCAGCCAACCACAAACAGCCACAGCATCAGATAGGGAGTATATATTCAGCATCTGTCATCTTAGAAAAGTCAAAAGAAAAGAAACAGAGTGAGACTGCGAGAGAGAAAGAGAGAGCGCGCGCGCACGAGAGAAACGCAACATTGATTTACAATTGTGGTGACCTCCTCCCAGGCTACCTTTGCATCATCAGCCCGTGGAGGTCTGCTCGCAGTTCCGTATATTCGGACACTGCGAGCTTGGACCTCCCGGACCAAATCATCAGTTTCCTCCTGGGAGAAGTTTGGCCATCTGACGCTGCTGCTCTCTTCTGCCATGGCGAATTGAGTAAACTCTCGGCACGGCGCATTTAAGGGCGAGGAGAGGGGCTCATTTGATTGGTGTGATGTGCATAAAACCCACTCCACGCCTTCTCTCCTCCCTCTTTCCGACTTGCACAGGTAGGAGGGACGGAGGTGGGAAAGAGGAGTAGCTACGCCAGGCGCACGGTGTGCCAAACTTGCAAAATCTGCCTGGCCACACCCAGTTGGTGAAGCGCAGGTGCGCTGCGCCCCTGCCTCGCCCGGTCTGCGAAACTAGAGCCCCAGGTCTGAAAAGTGAAGCGGATGCTGAAGTACCATAAACCTGCATCTTTCTATCGGCCAGCAGGGGGCGACTGTAGTATCAAAAAGAAGTCAGATCGTGAAAAAAATCTATCAGAAAATGACCCTACTTCTCACTGGATTTATGACTTCAGTAAACATTTTCCTCATGAGCTTATGATCGCAATCGCTAATTTCAGGTCTTCTTCAATACACCATGATGTTCATTTTGTAAATTATAGTCCCATTTAGGGTAGAATAGACCATAAAGCAGGTTAAGCTTTAGGGCATGGCTACCTGATTGACAAGTTGCTACCTCAGTAGTTTCCTAGTGTTCTCAGTCAAATCCACCCCTCACTCCTCCACAGCTCCACCCTCTGATGCAAATATAGTCACTCCTGCCTCCAAAAAACTTAGATTGCAACAGCCATGCCAAACTCGAGGCTTCAAAACAGGAGTCCACAAACCAAAGGGTGACCTCACAGTAGCTACATCCACTTCTTAATGCAGTATTTGGTGTGGACACAACCCTGCTAGCTTTTTCCTTCTGCTTACAGTCTGCCTCTTTTCCCATGCTTCCACATATTTGTCACTTGTGTCAAAATAGAGAGCAAGAGAGCCAAGCAGAGCCACACACACAGTCACACGCTCATGCACACATAGACAACCATACACACAGCCAGGCAACCGCTGACAGGCGGCTGCACGACAATTAACAAATCGGGGCACTTCCGCGTCCACTGTGAACCCAGGGTAATAGGATAAAATGATTAAGTGATGACATTTTATATCTAAAAGGTCAAAAGTCAGCTTCACTGTGACATCATAATGTTCTGCAGAAACACTTTTCTGGCTATTACTCAATGTCATATCTCAGGAACAGAGGGGATGACATCAGTGTCAGATACAGAATTGGTGACACTAATCCTGGGTGTCCATCTTGAAACTGTGCCGATTGTAAAGATCTTTTGGAATCTTTCAGAATATGTAGACTCTTTGTTGCAACATTCATATGTGAAGCATTGTCAACTGTCATGGCTACATATGTATCTGGGCAGACTTGGATATAAACTGCAACTTGACTGGTTCGTGGAGGCGTACAACCCTGAGGCAGTAATTTTAGTTATCCCAAATTTCTGATCTCTCCTAGCTCCCCAGTGTGTCGCCTGGCACAGTGAGGACAAGCCTTTCGCAGTGGGCTACCCCAGTGGAAAGATCCTTTTGGCCACAACTGAGACCTATGAGAATGAGCAGCCTGTAGTGCTGTCTGTCTTCAAGGTTTGTATATAAAAATGCTCTCCAGAACACAACAACAAAAGACAAACAGCTGTGATTGCCTTTGCTGTCTACACATTTTCCACTCTTCTCTTCTCTTATCGACCACTCCACTCTCCCTCCCTTCACTCAACAGGATAGTGTGAGTTCTCTCAAATGGGACCCCACAGGACACTTACTGCTCTGTTTAGGGAAGTCAGAAGTAGTGGAGATACTGGGACGCTCTGGCGGCACCTGGGTGACCCTCCACTCCCTCATTCACACTAGCACTGTCACTATTGCCGAATGGTGCCCACTCGCTGGCAGAGCACCTGATCCCAGGCTCATGATGGCTGTGTGAGTTTACATAACTGATCCTTCTTTCTTCCTCTGTTGAATGTTCTGCCTCTTTCTTAATATTAACAACAAAAATGGTGACAATGCTACAGCACAAAAAGAATGTTTATTCAAATATGTTTTTCATAAATCTCACTTAATTCTTTCCATGTTTCTGTAGAGGTTGTCAGAATGGCTCTGTGCATGTCTGGACACTGCCACAGGGGGGTACCTCTGTATCTTTGCCCAACATACTGAACAACTCCCAGGGCCAGGATAAAAGCACCGATGTCAAGGTCAGTTTGGATCGGCTGTTGGAAATCCCTTTTACAGCCCTGGTCCTACTAATATTTTAAACTTTTGATATTATAAAATCTCATCAGCATGTTATGTGGCAGTTTTGTGTTTGCAGCAGTTGCCTCTGAGTTTAGCTCATGTAATCACACAGCTCTGTTTCCTTTTATAGCAGGGGAGTGAAAAGTGTGTGCTAGTACTTCATGGCCACATTACGGCAGTGAAGTCTCTTTCATTCTGCTCCAGTGGGCTGGCTCTGGTCTCTGGAGGGATAGGGGGACTGCTCAACATCTGGTCCTTACAGGTCAGAAAAGAACATTCACTGTGACTGACCTGAAGTCAGTGCAAAGATTACTTACTTAACAATCAACATAATCAGACTATTAAACCATTTTAGTGTATTACTCTAACATAAATCTGTCAGAGGTTTCATTTCAGAGTTTTAATTCTCTTCATTCTCTGTGCATCTTGCAGGATGGTTCAGTCTTGCAGACTGTTACAGGTTTGGGTTCAGTCGTCAATACCACCTGGATACCAAACTTGGGTGTAGCTGCCTGCTTTGGGAGGTCGAAGGTAATTCAGGTTACTCATAACTTCAATTTCCAAGGATTGTTTCCAGCTTTTATGCCAATCTAAGCTAACCGACTTCATATGTAGCATACAGACATCATCTTCTCATCTAATTTTTGACAAAAAAGCACATTCCCCAAAAACTGCTCCAGAATATCACAGTGCTTTTCTTCATTCTTCTTTTACTAATATGAATTTTTATATCAGTTTATTATTATAAAAGCAAAAAAAAAAGTGACTTAAAGATGCAGATGCAACATGTCCTCTTGCATGTGCCACTTTACAGCTCTGATCTGTCATTGTTTCTTTCCCAGGATGTTTTGTTGATCTGCTGCACCCCCGACTGGATGAGTCAAAACCACGTGCTAGCTTCCTGTCGTATGGTCCTCAGAAGCCAGAACATCCTGGGTCTAAATCGGGCACCTTGTTTGGCCGTCTTCCTGGAGAGGCTGCCCTTGCTGTTGCAAGAGCAGTACAGCTATGAGCGGGTCATTACTACAACTATATCTTAAAGGGACAGTTCACCCCAAAATTTAAGATACATGTTTTTCCTTCCTTTTGTTTTTGTGATACGGTTGGCAGGTGTAGTTTGAAATAAAGGTAAGAGGAACATCTATTTTTGATTTTGGGGTGAACTGCTCCTTCAGAGTTGTTAATGTGTTGTTTTCTGGGCCTTAGCTGAGACATGATTTTGTCTCCTCCTCATGCAGACCCATGTGGCAGCAGGTGACCAGCTAGTCCACAGTGCCTTCCTGCAGAGCCTGGCCTCCTTGACTGTCGGTTTGTCCTTAGAGAAACACCTGTGCCGCTTCCCACGCCCCCCACACCACACAAGTCCCGATGCCCACTCCTGCCCATCAGAGTGGAGCTGGCTCGCCACATACGCCACCACTGTCCGCAGTGCTGAGGCTATTGCCAGCGGTACTGCGTTCCCAGAGTCCTTTAATATTTCAGAGTTTCAAGAGGAGGATGCCACTGAAATCACCAAAGCACTGGTGAGTGATGATAATCGCCTTTGTGCTGTTGTCTGTTCAGGAAATGGCTGAAAATATTTCAGGAATTTAATTTGACTGAAATATGCACAAGACGCCTCAATGAAGGCATCTCTTGAGTGACTTCTCTGTCTTCTAGGATAACAGTAAGTGGAGCTTTAAGATGGATGAACAGCTGATGTCATGGGCCACCACTAGACCAGAGGTAACAGCTTGGCCATTTTGAAACAGTACACACAATTAAAATTAGATTTCCCTTTAATTTACCATCTGTCTGTACTTTGAGATTGTCTTTTCTGTAAGCTGGAGAGTGTTATAGTAGATTAAAATTTCTGCTTTACCTGCTGTGTTTCTTAGGACTGGCAGCTAGGGGGGAAGAGTGAGGTTTACTTGTGGGGGAACGGACGGTACGGACAGTTGGCAGGAATGGGAACCAACCTCATGGTGCCTACTCTTGCACCCTCACTCTTACAGACACAACAGGTAGCAACTTTTTCACTCAGGACACAGACGTTGCCCTTGGTTACTACTGTTTTCTAATTTTTCTCCACCTTTGTGGGTGTGTTAAATTGTCATTCAGGTTGTGTGTGGACAGAACTGTTCCTTCCTGGTCCAGTCCAATGGGACAGTACTGGCTGTAGGAGAAGGACAATATGGCAGACTGGGCCAGGGGAATTCTGATGATCTCTATGTCCCCACTATCATCTCTGCTTTTCAAGGTACAGTATTCATCAAGGGCCCCAAGTCGGAGCTGTTCTGCTGTTGTGATGAATTTTCATTCTTGCCTCAAACCATGTTTTTTTCCACAGTAGAAAAGTGGGGGACAATCTATTTTTGTTACAGTGTTGAAATTTGGTGTGGTAGCTTCTGCTTTGGCCCAAGTGTGTATTTTTTTCCTCATTCTTCCTTTCATAAGTTGAGCTTTACTGACTCTTTGATTTGTTGGCAGGGTACGTGGTGACTCAGCTGGTGACGTCCTGTGGGTCAGATGGACACTCCATGGCTCTGACTGAAACTGGGGAGGTGTTCAGTTGGGGAGATGGAGATTTCGGAAAACTGGGCCACGGCAACAGTGAAAGGCAGAGGAGGCCCAAACAGATAGAGGCCTTACAAGGAGAAGAGGTCGTTCAGGTAGAGATGAACGTGCTTTAAACTCCTGTGGTATCAAAAAAAGTTCCAAAAAAAAACCAAACATTAAAGTGTTAGACATAAAACAAATCAGTTTAATTGAGACTTTCATATGGGGTTTTCTTTTTTTCCAAGCTTGCTTGCGGTTTTCGGCACTCAGCTGTTGTAACAGCAGATGGGAAACTGTTCACCTTCGGCAGTGGGGAATCTGGTCGTCTGGGTCAAAGGTCCACGTCCAACAAGATGCTGCCTGAAAGGGTGGCTGCCCTAGAGGGATACCATGTGGGACAGGTAAGAAATGGATTGTGTTTGTTTAATTCTTAAACTCAGATGGTGATTCAGAAATCATGTATCAGAAAAATGATTCTGATGATGAATATAACTCAACAAAGCTAACCTGGTTACCTTTCTCAGGTGTCATGTGGTCTCAACCACACGCTAGTGCTATCCCTTGATGGCATGGTTGTGTGGGCGTTTGGAGATGGGGATTATGGCAAATTGGGAACAGGTTCCTCTACAGCAAAATACTACCCTCAGGTAAGTTAATAATGATGAAGGCTCATGTTCAGGAATCCTCAAAAGACACAACACATGTTATATACGTTGCACAGTTTATCTGGTTAGAATCCAAAGCCATGCTTATCATTGTCTCCTTTGTATCCATTGCTTTTAGTATTTATTCACTTATTTACTGAGTGCTTTTATACAGTTTTCATTAAATATTATTTGTGTCTGTTCTTGATTTCAGAAAGTGGATCAGCTTTGCAATAAGGGAATTAAAAAGATCTGTTGTGGAACTCAGTTCTCTGTGGCGTTGGCCTGTGATGGACATGTTTACACATTTGGACAAGGTATGTTTTATTGTTGAGGGGATTGTAAAAAATGTTGCTTTGCATTTATTTTCTTTTTGAAATGCCTGTAGTGTTTTCCTTATGTGTGCAAAGTGTTAAATGGAAATTATCCTTAAAAAAACACAATCACATGAAGATTTAATCTCATTTGTAAATACATCTAAAAAAGGTACAAATGCTTTTCACTTGTTGTGTTGCTGTCTGCAACAGTGTCTTTTTTGATGCAAAATACACATACAAAATAAGTCTGTACACTATCAATCAATCAGTCAATTTTATTTATAAAGCCCAATATCACACAATTTGCCTCACAGGGCTTTACAGCATACAACATCCCTCTGTCCTTAGGACCCTCACAGCGGATAAGGAAAAACTTCCCAAAAACTAGCAGGTGGCGGTAGTCTGTATTTGTCATTCAAAAGGAAACTGGAAGACCGACAGTGTGGGTTTAAGATGCTAGTTAGCCAGTAAAGACATTAACATCACAACCTGGTGTTGAATTCTATTTTCCGTGCACAAGAGGACGATAACACAAACAATTACGAACCATTTATGTGAAAGATCTCCGTGGCTAAAAACATAATCTTACCGAATATAATCAGTTTATTTCAATCTCACTCCCTCTTGACTTCAGTTGTTTACTTTCCTTCCAATCGTTTCTCTTCACCAACACTGATTCAACACGCTGAATTGGCCGAAAAGCAGCCAACAATGACCGACAAGTGCCAACAATGTGGCACACACCCACACCGCATCCTGTGTCAGGACCCTTAAAATTAGCTGAGTCCAAACATTACAAATCCAGCACTTTGGGTTTTTAAGTAATAAATATCTTATTTGTTTCTTGGGTCTTTTGGACGATGACTATTATCTGTCATCACATGCAACATTTCTGAACAGTATGCTACTCTGCTACTATGCCCAAAAGTGTTGATGTTCAGAGTTAAAAGTATATTTATGTTTCATGTTTGAAATGAAGTGAATGCTCTTTTGAAAAAGTTTCTGAATCTATTCACCAACTTACTTGGCACAAAGCTGCATGCAGAATAAAGCACACTTGTGTATGCCACTGTGTTACTCAGCTTCCTTCTGTTCATCACTCAGAGCGTCTGATCGGCCTGCCAGACTCCATGCTGAAGAATAAATCCTGCCCTCAGGTGGTGCCGTCTCTGGAGGGGCTCTTCATAGAAGACATTGCTGTGGGCTGTGAACATGTGCTCGCCCTGTCCTCCACTGGAGACGTCTATGCCTGGGGCTGCAACAGTGAGGGACAGGTAACCAACATCGTCTATTATAATATCATACGGTTTGAAAATCTAAAGTTTGCTTACGTGGCACATCTGTGTTGTCTTTTATGTGTGTGTTCCAGCTTGGCCTTGGACACGCCAACCCAGTGAAGGAGCCTACGCTCATAACAACCCTCCAGGGGAAAAACATCAGACAGATCTCTGCTGGTCGCTGCCACAGCTCAGCATGGACCACCCCCTCTACCTCGATGAAAAACTCAGGTACACAGACACAGTCCTACAGTACATGTACACACACAGATACTCTTCCAACCTATGATCCGTGAAGGATAATACACTCGGGTCTGCTTTCTGTAATCTTTATCTCCAGGTGGCTCTGGAAGCTTCCAGCTTGGTCTTCCCCAGTCAGTTCCTCCCCAGTACAACACTCTGAAAGACTGCAGCCCTGATGTCCTCAGCATGCGCCTCAGGGTACTCTACCACTTTTCTGATCTCATGTACAAGTCCTGGAGGCTGCTCAACCTGGATGCCAAGAATCCGGTAATCTTTGATCCCATTTTCTGACTTATTTTTTAAATAAACTGATAATTGAATTCCTGCTTATAATCCTACCCATGCTATTTGTTAATCTTCATCCTTTATTTATTGTGATGCCACATTTACTTCCTCCAATTTTATTCCCTGTCCTTCCCTCCATCCAGGTGTCCACATCACGCTATAGTTCAGGGACGACAGCCATTATCCGGGGTGATCTCAGAGGTCTTTTATCACCCAAGGTCAACACTCTGCCTCTGGTGCGATCCATCGGCAGAACAATGACCCAGGGCAAAACGTATGGGCCACAGATCACTGTGAAACGGATTTCCACAAGGTAAGGTTGACAGTGATGTTCAGTCTCTTTGCCCAATCTGTGTGTCTTGAGAGGAGAGCTGGTGGAAAACAGGAGGTGACCAGAATAACTGGCTGTGTTTCCAGTTGGACAGCAGGGCTTATTTGCATTTCAGGACTTGCATCTGGCACTTTGGTTGCATGTTTTCTTCATACTTCAATTTTCAGTTTGTTTTTATGTCAGACAGTGTTTGCTTATGAAAACTTTTATTGATGACCCCCTCCCCTCCCTTACACTCCCACAGAGGGCGTTCGAGCAAGCCCATCTTTGTGCAGATTGCAAAGCAAGTGGTGAGCCTGAATCCTCTGGAGCTGCGGCTTCCATCACGAGCCTGGAAGGTCAAGCTTGTCGGCGAGGGAGCTGACGATGCCGGAGGAGTGTTTGATGACACCATCACTGAGATGTGCCAGGTAGGATGGAAACCGCACAGAGAAGGGAGCAGCAGAGCAACAGAGACAGCTATAAAAATGATAAAAATACAGCCTGGAATATTCTCTGCTTTTTGTAAATTAACAATTTACAATGTGTTTTCACCAGGAGTTGCAGTCTGGTGTTGTGGATCTTTTGATTCATACTCCCAACAGCTTTGCAGACGTGGGCAGCAACACTGATAGGTGCGCATTTTGTAGTTATCTTTTAATAATAACCAACTGTACCTGTGTCAAATTCTCAAAACACTCCCTATCTCTGGCCTTCTCTGACTACTCTCACAGGTTCCTGTTGAACCCAGCAGCACTCTCAGAGGATCACATGGTCCAGTTCCGCTTCCTGGGCATCCTCATGGCTGTAGCTATCCGCACCAAGAAACCTCTGGACTTACATCTGGCTCCTTGGGTGTGGAAACAGCTCTGCTCGATGCCATTGGGAGGTCCTGACCTGGAGGAGGTTGACCTGCTCACCTACCGCACCCTTCAAGGCATCCTTCACCTGGAAAACAGTGGAATCACAGAGGATAATTTCCATGTGGTGAGATACTATGCAGATTGTCTTATTGCAGAGTCTACCCACTGCCTTTTCATTCTTTGTTTCCAAACCTTTCACTTCCTTTCTCTTTACTAACCCTTTTTCACTCCTGCCATGTCACCCTCTGAAGATGATTCCACTGGATTCATTTATGGCCCACAGTGCAGATGGAAGGCTGGTACCTGTGGTTCCTGGAGGTCAAAACATTTCACTAACCTTCGCCAACCGGACTGAATATGTGGAGAGAGCTCTGGACTACAGGCTGCATGAAATGGATTCACAGGTTTGTAGGGTTTGAACTGTTAAAGAATGATTTGGGTGTAATTAGCAGACCAGTTAAAGGAGCAGTGTGTAGGATTTAGTGGCATCTAGTGGTGAGGGTTGCACATTACAACCAGCTGAAACTTCTCCCCAGTGAGCCACATCATCTGCAGAGGTCTCCGCAGGTCTCTTAGAGGTCTCTTCCTCTCCAAACAAAACTGACTGTGGGATTTAAACAGGGAAAATCACACAATAAAACCATTTTATGTTACAAATCAATGTTTCTCCAACTCTGTTCGGCTTGTTGGAGACAGGCTGCTAGCCCAGTACCTGCAAATGTGTGCTCACCTTTTATGTCTCTGCACTGGTGATGGCTGTGGTCAGATGCATAATGGTTTTGGACTGTCTGTCTGTCCTTTCCATTCTCGTGAACACAGTAACTCTGGAACACGTCAAAGGAATTTCTTGAACTTTGGCACAAGCGTCCACTTGGACTCAATAATGAAGTGATTACATTTTTGTGGTCAAAGGTTGAATGTCAAGGTCACTTTGACTTCCTTATATTTTAAGAACACCTTGAGGGGATTTTCTTCTAATTTGGCACACATGTCCACTTGGACTCCAGAATGAACAGATCAGAATTTGGTGGTCAAAGTTTCACACAAATGTCTAATAGAATAAAATAATGAAGCAGTGGTTTTATATCTAAAAGGGGACATTTCTGCCAATATATTTCTCTAAATCTTACACACTGGACCTTTAAACTGTCACTTCATAACCTGTGAACATGCAAACTGCTCTATATTATTTCTTAAGGATGGTTTAAAAAAATAAACTTTAAACAAATTTCTTGTTACTATATTTACCAAACAGTTCTTACACACACAGGCAGTATTATTGTACAATAAAAACTTGTGGTGTGGATTCTCTCTGTTGTATCTGAAACTCATCCATTTTAAACACCCAGTCTGCCCACCAGTTTCCATTAGTGCTCACTAGACAGCCTGTCTGTTGTGCTGTTGTTGTTCCCTTTATCTCGTCCTCAGAAGTATCAAAGCTGACGTTGTTCTGTTGTGTGCAGGTGGCAGCAGTCAGAGAGGGCATGTCCACCATCATCCCCGTGCCCCTCCTCTCCCTGCTGACGGCACAGCAGTTGGAGCAGCTGGTCTGCGGCCTGCCAGAGGTCTCAGTTGAGATGCTGAAGAAGCTGGTGCGTTACCGTGACATCACAGAGAGCCACCAGCTTATAGGCTGGTTTTGGCAGAGCTTGGAGGAGTTCACCAATGAGGAGCGAGTGCTGTTCCTACGTTTCGTCTCTGGCCGGTCCAGGTTGCCTTCCAACCCCGCTGATATCACACAGAAGTTTCAAATCATCAAGGTTGACAGGGTGAGGTTATTACTAATAAAAAAACAAGCATGTTTACAGGGAAAACCATATTTATAGTCCAAACAATAATTTTCTTCCACATATTATCACCTTCAGCCCGTCAACGGCCTCCCTACTGCACAGACCTGCTTCTTCCTGTTTCGCCTGCCCCCGTACACAAGCCAGGCAATCCTCGCTGAGCGTCTGCGTTACTCCATCCACAACTGCCCCTCCATCGACATGGACAACTACATGCTGACCCACAACACAGACCCAGCAGACAGCTCCGACACCGAGGACTGAAGCAGCCAGCTGTGGCCAACCTAATGATGAATGTATCTTCTCCCTTGCCATGCACATTATGCACTGAACACAGATTTTTATTCGCCAAAACCTGTAAGGTAGTGAACTGTTTATATGTCGGTTGATTTGAAGATATGTGTAGTTTTGGTTTTCCAGCTGTGCGAGGTGTTGTAATTATTGCAGTGCTCACTCTGAATCAAAACTACAGGGATACGGAATAAGATTTTTAAAAATATAGGTGAATAAGCCACAATAAAGGAGTTAATGTGCCTGTTTGTTTGAAAATAATGTAATAATTTAATGACCTGTCCCACACAGGCAGTATTATTGTAAAATAAAAGAGTGTTTAAGTAAGGATTTTGGTGTGTTGTATTTAAAATCTTTGCTGGTGTTGATGCTGCTGTTATTTATTATTATCCTACAATTTAAGTCAGTGGCTGGGTGGTGTCTTAAATGCACTTTCCTCCAGAAGGTCACTGTGTGGCTGTGTGTGGCTGTGTGTGGATGGCCCCATGCATTATGTCCTCAGAGGTAGATGCTGGAATGAACCCACCATGACAAGTACATATCTGCATATGCAACATCAAAGGGGAGATGCAGCTGTTGGTAAAGTGGTACTGCAGAGTAGCACAGCTAAGGCAAACTCAAAATGACTTGGAGTGTATTCAGGTTTGTAAGAAGTGCTTGTGTCACACATTTAAACACACTGATGCACCAAAGTTATGTATCACACATAGATGTTTTTTAAAAGTTGACTAAACACAATGTTTAGGGAAAATTTTGACTCTGTAGACATTTTCATCCTTAAAAACATTTCAGATAAAGTTTTATTAATCTGAAATGGGATGTAAAATATCCCAAATCAAGGGGAAATAAAATATGAATATGTAATTATCAAAGGCATACGTTATATATTATATAAATGCACACGTTTTTTTGGTCCAACAACATTTCAGTGCAATTTTGAAAGTGTAAAATCCAGTGATGGAAAGCAACTAAGTACTGACAGTACAGTTTTGAGTCTGCTGTTGGTAGTTAGCATACATAGGGCTGACCAGGTACGGTTCTAACAGCGCCACTTTCCCCAAGAGGGGAGGACCTACAACTAATGTAATACATTCATTGTATGACCACTTCCCTTTTGTGATTGCATGTAAAATTTCAAATCTTTGTGAAAAAGAATGCAGATTTTACTAGGGATCGACCGATATGTTTTTTTCAGAACCGATGTCGATACCAATTATTATAAAACCGAGATACTGATGAATGATATTTACAACCCATATATGTCTGTTGTAAAAGTCATAGTTGACACAGAATTACAAAAAAATAAACACTGACAAAGAAACATCAGTCAGGATAAAAACTCAGAATAAAGAACGAAATTTTAGATCTTTCAATAAATAGGAAATTAAATAAGTTAAAAATAAATAAGTAACAAAGTTGAAGAATATGCCAGCTAAATAATAACAAAAAAAAACAACAACACAATAATTATAAATACAAAATTTAAAAAATAAAATGAAAAACAATAAAAAATAATAATAAAATAAAATAAAGGAGAGCTCAATCAAAAGCCAGGCTAAAAAGGTAGGTCTTGAGTTTGCTTTTAAGAGCCTAGAGTGGTACGTGTAGGCAGTGAGAAGCATGCCATGGGCAAAACAGCGCAGCTAAGGAAAACAAAACTGTATATTGGCATATCGGTGGAAAAAATCACCGATACCGATAACCCTAAAAATTCATAATATCGGCCAGGCCATTATCTGTCGACCCCTAGATTTTACAGCCATTACTGGTTTTCATTTCTGAAATGATCCGATTGGAGTGTGCTTGCACAAGTACTAAAGTTTGCATTAGATGAGTTTAGGCATTGAAATCAATCAATCAATCAATCAATTTTATTTATAAAGCCCAATATCAGC
>NC_065514.1:25374861-25407771 GCF_006386435.1 Epinephelus moara | reverse complement strand
TTATTGAAAGTAATAATATTATAGTTATAGTTCTGGCTACTGTGGTACAATATGTTGAAAGTATGTATTAATATCTGGCAGTATACATGTGTCACAGTTAGGTCCGTCCCCAAATAACACTTTATCTGCTATGTGATACTGAGCAGATACCGCAAGAAATTACAAAACCTCAGAGAAAGAGGATCAACAGCTGCCCTGTGTCGGCGATCACAGCAGTCAAAAAGTCTTGACTGAGGCAGCAGACTGGAAGATGACATCCAGCGTGACAAGGTGTCTGTTAAGACCGGCCTGGAATCATATGCTTTCAACATGAAGTCAACTGTGGAGGACAAAAAGGCTTTCTGGCAAGATCAGTGATGACGATAAGCAGAAGATTTATTTACTTCACACTATATGACAGGTACAGATTATTGTGTAATTTTTATTCTGCCCTCTTATTGCTACAGCTTATTCAGGAAGTGGGGCAGGCAAAAACACTGAATAAAGCAGTTTGATTCACGCAGTGGGGTTGCTAACTATGGTAGCTGATGCAAAAACATGAATGGCCTTTTCTAGAGCCAGTGTTTGGTGTGTCCGCTCTAGGCCACTGTAGAAACAATGTTGCATGCTCCATGGAAGAGGACCTGCTCCGTATGTAGACATAAATGGTTCATTTTAGTGTAACAAAAACACAGCGACACGCCGGACTCTTATTTTCAGGTGATTATACACTATTGAATAATTACTTGATAGGTTTTGCAGAATACCAGTGTTGGTAATAGATTTTTTTCCAAACCTCATTTTGTCTTTCCACTAACCCTGGAAGTAATCAGTATTTACAAGAATACTAAAAGTTTGGTTTCTCTGTTCCTGCGAAATGTCCAGTTGTACCAGCAATGGTCTTAATACATCATCTTACACCTGTGGATATTCTCATTTAAATAAGTCCAGTTGCGTTCAATTTTTTTTTTACCATCAATATTTTTACAAGACACAATAATGCTGGATATGATATNTGTTCCTGTGAAATATCCAGCTGTAACAGCAATGGTCTTAATACGTCATCATATGATTGTTGTTGTTTTTAAGTACCATTAACTACCTTTTATAAAAAACTTTTTTTACTGTCAATATTTTTTACAAGACACAATAATGCTGGATATGATATAATGTGTTTGTTTTTACAAGACACAATAATGCTGGATATGATATAATGTGTTTGTTGCTGATGACTCTTTCACATCATGAGATTATTTATTTATTGATGTTGCAACAAGCCAGACTTTGCTCTCTCAACTCGTTTGTGTTTTATTTGGCTGTAGGAGTGAATACATGTGGGGGCACCCCAGGACACATCAGTCTGTATCTGGCCAACTTAGTAGGCTAAATGCAAGGCGTCACCACCGAGTCAGATCCACACCTCGCTCATGCACAGCTCCACCCTCGCATCCAAATTTTGTCACTTCTGTCTCCAAAAACCAAGATGGAGATGGCCGAAATGCTGAACTTGATGCTTTAAAACAAGAATCCACAAACGAATGGGTGACGTCACTGCAGAAACATAGATGTCTCATGCTGGATCGTACACACTTTGGCGGTGTCATCGGGTGATATTTGAAAGAAGTGGCAAAACATCTCTGGCATCATTAAAACCAACACGGCCTCTCTGTAGATTCCAAATTGTTGCACAAGTTCTTGAAAACAGACTTCTGGAGGCTTTTAAAAATTTTGGGGGGTGATTTCGGAAATGTCTCCCTAGACTTTGACCCAAATTTTTTTTTGAACAGGTGCTTCATGTTGGTATCTACAGTGGTTTCAAAAAGGTGATGTTCACCTTTGCTTTGTCAAAAGTCTGCCGTTTATGACACCATATATGGTGTCACATGACGAGGAAACAAATACTGTTAGAGAATCCAAAGAGTTTTACAGTAACTAAGTACTCCAGTAACCAAATACAGTTCGGAGTGTACGGTTAGTTCACTTATTCAAATTTACAATACATAACTGTATTTTATTTTTACACTAACTAACACTGTTATCATTTCATAGGTCTGTCTGTTTTCTCTGTTTGGGTTCTCTATTAATTCAGTCTAGTATGATGGACGCCAGGACGTATGTCAACCACATCAACCTCTTGTAAACATTAGATAAATGTAAAAACATAGTAACGAATGCTTTATTGGTAATCTGCATAATATGCTCCCTATGGTTCATGTTTTTGTATAACCAGATAAGCGTTGATGCTTCTTCATCTCCTCACTTTGTCTTCAGGAAACAGCTTCTCCTCATCCTCCAAAAACAGAACTTCAACAGTCTGATCACGCCGCTGTTGGGTGCTCTTCTTCTGTAGAAGGGAAACAATACATTAAATGCTTTGACCATATCTGGGTGGGTAGTTGCTGTAAATGTGCAGGAACAGATGTGCTGTACATTCAGTAGATGATGTTAAACAGTGTATCACAGCTCGTGTTGGTGTAGTGTTGGTTGAAGAGGTGGGTGTACTGCTGGGTACATGGTTAGGTTACAGAGGAGGGTATACCCTGTATACCTGCATATACCCTCCCCTGCACCACTGGGTCATGTTAAGTTTAATGTCAATCAGCAGCACCTTGGAGCTCAGCCAGTCAACACTTTGATATGTGAGGTTTAATGTGTGAAATAATGTGATAATAATGTGTAATCTTTAAAGTTGTTCTGGTTGCCCAAACACCCTCCATAGACGAATTTCTCACAGCTCATCGAGGTGGAGTTGTAGAAGTAACGCTCAGGTGCTTATTTAATAATTTATTTCTTTGTTTACTTAATCATTATTATCAGAAATACGTGTTTTCCCCATCAGCTAATATCAATGTATTTATTTATTGGCTTTTCTTCATTTCCTGATACCACTGGTTACTTCTATCATTGCTACTAATATTAACCTTATAATTTATTCTTTAACTTCTTTATTTCTTTTCTTACTATTATATCCTTATTCCTTTCACTTATCATGACCACAGTAATTTAATAATTTCTTTACTTCCCCCTTTCCATCTTTTCTCTATTTTCTATTATTACAGTGCCACTGCCCCCCCGTCTTCACTACTTTTATCAACTCACACATTTAGTTATTTGTCTATTCATCACTATTATTATTGTTATCATGATTATGTCCTGAACCCCTTCAGCTACTATCATCATGTCTAGTCTACTACAACTACTTTAGCTGAATTTTATTTTATTTTATTTTATTCTATTCTATTCTATTTTATTTTATTTTATTCTGTTTTATTTTTTGTCTAACCAGCACTTGTTCCCCCTTTGTTTGCTCTGTCTTGGGTCTTATCACTCACAGCTAACCTCTTCTATTAACTGTGTCAGCAAATCTATTCCTGCCTACATTATTAACGTAGTGTATTTATTTTCATTTTATTTATTTACCTATTTTTTCTTTTCCTGTGGCTTGCCTTCCGCTTTGTTATTATTTTTTATTTTTAAAGCTGTTATTTGCATAATTATTGTATTTAATCACTTACTGTTTCTCATATACATTCCCCCACTGACACTCGCACACATACGTCAAACACATTACATTACTCCACACTACAATTACATTCAACACACATTGTGAAACGCATAACAAAAACAAATCACATCCTCACCCTCCTCTCCCTCCTCTCCATCCTCTCTCTCCTCTCTCTCCTCACCCTCCTCTGCTCCAAGTACTGCCATTCCTTAAGAAATAATAAATAAATGCACATACATTAGCAGTTGCAGCACAAACAAAAACTCTGTTTTCAGTGAAAATTGAATAAATAAATTACTAATGTGGACAAAGACGATGCAAAGTGTCATTAAATTGTTGAGAGATGGGACATCTTTAAGACCCCAGCTAGGAAAACTCTATTGTACTGCTAGATAGAGTGGCATATACCCTTCCCTGCACCACTGGGTCATGTTAAGTTTAATGTCAATCAGCAGCACTTTGGAGCTCAGCCAGTCAACACTTTGATATGTGAGTTTTCCAAGATGTGTGAAACACATGTTTTATATTTCATTTCTCACCTTCAGTGTGACATCTCTGCATACACGCTTTCTCATCTTGAAAGTTGTTCCGGTTGCCCCCACACCCTCCATAGACAAATTTCTCACAGCTCTTTGAGGTGGAGTTGGAGAAGTAACGGACCTTATATGCCTTACATGGGCCTGTTTCAGGTGCTTTGACACAGGTCTCTACAGAGAGAGAGGGGAAGATTACCATTTGTGAGAACTTGACTCTATTACATGTCATATCACTGCACAATAAGCAGCATGCAGTTAATTAGCAGAGTAAGTTGATCTCTTACCTGTTGCATTGAACGGAGCACTGTTAAGAGCTGCATCGGTTGCATTGTGTAGAGTTGTACTGTGTTCAGTTGCATCGTGCACAGCTGTATTAACAGTAGCACCCTCAGCGTCTGCAGGCACCACAGTACTCTCAGTGGTCTTCACCTGTACCACAGACACAGACAGAAAATGACATTCAAAACCTTTTTTTTCTCCAAATATTCCACATAACATTCATTTGAACTTGTGAGACACGTTCTCCAATTTGGTTAACATCACAAACTCTTTAATCTCATATTCCAGCATTTCACTGAAGCTCAATCACATTCTAAGTGAGACATCCATATCCCTTTTTTAACATCTGCAGCATTAAATCAAAGAGAAATTGTAGTTGTCCTGTTTATCCTGTTACATTTTGAACTCATTTTGTATTTGACAATCTGTGAAAAAAAAAATTTGCAGAGAGAACTGAGGAGCTCAGCCAGTCACCTGATCTTCATCAGCAGCGACCTTCTGGAGGGTCCAGGTCCACCCCAGGAGCAGCACAGAAAACAGAATCACTGTTTTCTCCATCCTTTAAGTCTTTGTGTCCAACTCTCTCTAAAGTTCTGAGTGCCTGAAATATAGCCACCCTCTTGTCCCTCTCAGCCCAGACAGTGCATTGACCTGTGACTCACTGTGCTGTGCTGCCCCCGCATGTATTTCCTCTAAATAAATAAATTAATGTTTTACTGCATGTGCACTGGACTTGTTTGAGCAGCTGACCGCTTAGGCATTGGACTTCAGACATAAAAAATCCAAGTATTTGTTTCGTAAACAAAAAACAAAGCCAACAAACATCTACATAACATCCAATATGTGCAGAATGGACAGATGCTGTTGGGATGGATACAGTAGCTGAGATTGAAGAAAATAAGATTATGGGGTAAAGGGGTTTAAAGAAACAGTGTGTAGGGTTTAGTGGCATCTAGTGGTGAAGATATAGATTGCAACCAGCAAAAACTTTTCCCATGGGAAAAGTTTTAGCTGGTTGCAATCTATATCCTCAATCATGTGAAATCAATCATCTCAATCATCCCCAATCATGTGCCAAGTGTGAACTCCCAGTTAAGGCTAATTTATGCTCCCTTTATGTACGAAAATTGATATGTCTGTTTCAAATGCTGTAAACGTCACTGCTCTCATACCTCTGTTCGTTCTTTCTGATGGCATAGACACCGTCAATAGATGGTACCAATGGTAGAGTCAAAAGATACCCACAAAAACACACAAGGTGATGTGGGAGGAGGTCATAACACTGCACCTTTAAATGGAGGCAGTGTTGTAGATGGTGATGGTCTTTGCAGCCATTATATACATCCCGACATGCGGACGGAGAATTATTTTCACTGTTTTAACTATATATTACGATATATTATCATATATTACTGATTTATTCTATTCTGCCATTATTTTAATTCCGTTGTCATCTCCTATGGTTGCATCTCGCTTTTACTACACTGCATGATCTCCATGATCTCCACTGGTACGACTCCTTTTCGTACATTTCTGTAAGCTTTCAGAAGACATGCACAAATACAGATGAAATGCACATATAGTATGGACAGAGGGCTCCATCCATCTCTGTCTCCCCTCTGTCTTTAACTCTGAGCATAAATGAGCCCTTAGGATTCCTTCATGTTTATTGTCTAGGACATTTTTACCCAGTTATCCACAGGGGTCTCTTCCTCTCAAAAACAAACAGATTTGGTGATTCAAACTTGTAAAAATCTCTGTTTTTCCAGTGCTGTTTGATTCACGCGGAGGGGCTGCTAACTATGGTAGCTGATGCAAAAACATGAATGGCCTTTTCTAGAGCCAGTGTTTGGTGTGTCCGCTCTAGGCCACTGTAGAAACAATGTTGCATGCTCCATGGAAGAGGACCCACTCCGTATGTAGACATAAATGGCTCATTTTAGTGTAACAAAAACACAGCGACATACTGGACGCTTCTTATTTTCAGGTGATTATACACTATTGAATAATTACTTGATAGGTTTTGCATGTACCAGTGTTGGTTAAAAAAAAAAGTCTTCTTTTCTTCTTTCTTTGTCTTTCCACTACTCCTGGAAGTAATCAGTATTTACAAGAATACTAAAAGTTTGGTTTCTCTGTTCCTGTGAAATATCCAGCTGTAACAGCAATGGTCTTAATACGTCATCATATGATTGTTGTTGTTTTTAAGTACCATTAACTACCTTTTATAAAAAAAATTTTTACTGTCAATATTTTTTACAAGACACAATAATGCTGGATAAAATATAATGTGTTTGTCGCTGATGACTCTTTCACATCATGAGATTATTTATTTATTGATGTTGCAACAAGCCAGACTTTGCTCTCTCTACTCATTTGTGTTTTATTTGGCTGTAGGAGTGAATACATGTGGGGGCACCCCAGGACACATCAGTCTGTATCTGGCCAACTTAGTAGGCTAAATGACATTCAACACTGTTCTTCTTGATGGTAAAGGGCCCGTCCCAATACCCCCTTAGCCCTATCCCTTGGCCCTACCCCTAGATTTGCACGTTCCTGCAAGGGGTAGGGGTGTCCCAATTCCTTCTTGCGTGTAGGGGTAGGGGGCATAACGAGGAGTAGTAGGTATGAAACTGGCCCTTCGGAGCGAGGGATTTCAGATGCTGACTTGCCAGCGAGGGGTAGATGTCGCCATGGCTACCACCGAGCAAGAGACGAGGAAAAAAGTTCATACATGTACGTATAATTTCGCAAATGAACATGGAACCTTTGTAAAAACTATTTCGAATAACTGTGTATTTGTGTAGAGAACGGTATGACAGTTTTTTATTGCTATTCACAATGTTATTGCTATTCATGTCTGTCTAGAAAGCTAGTCAGCTAGCTAACGCTACCGTCATCAGGTTGCTTGTTAGCTAGCTAGCTTGCTCGCACTATCTGGCGTCTGTCATCTGTCCTGTTCTGCAAAATTGTTGGATTTTTCACATTACGATAACACGCCAGCTAGCATAACTATGCTGCCTCGTAATGTTAGCTGGTTAGCTAGCTAGCTAGCAGAAGTCCCCTGTCGTACATATTATTTCGTCATCTGTCGTTCATCAAACGAAGCATGATGAATACAGCAAACGCGATCAGTAGGATGAACTCAGCTGGAGACTCCATTGTAGATGCCCGAGGCCTCTCAGGTCATAGAAATTCTGGAGTTTACATTTAAATGCCTACTGTACAGTACATACATATCTGTTCATGCAAATTTACAACAAATACCCAGATCAAAGCAGTCAATGTATTTTTGCCACATATTGTATAAAGTAATGGATGTAGCTACCATGACATCCCCCATTAGTTTATGTATTCCCATTTCAGCTGTCATCAGCTTGGGTTTATGGGGCCAGAAGTGACCATATTTGGACAAGTGGGTGGGGCTGTGAATGAGCGATGGGTGGATCTGACTTTTAGGCTGAAGCAATGCCCCACAGACAGCCTGTCACCAAGTAGCAACCTCCGGGGCTGAAAAATAAAGCCAACGTGGAAGTGCTAAAAACTAAAGTTCTTTAAATGGCCACTGAAGGCTGGCTTTGGAAGCGAGTCAATCCCCATAGCCCCCTGTGTTAAAATGCCCAACTTTACAGCAGAAATAAACATATTTACAGCCTGGTTTTGGTCTCTATAGCTAGCTTCAACATTCATGACAAATGTACGGAGGGTGAATTTTTATATTACTCACCCATTTACATTTTATTAGGGCTTAAAGTTATGCATATGTAAGGGCGGGATCTCTATGAGTGGCAGGCTGTCTGCAAGGCGTCACCACCGAGTCAGATCCACACCTCGCTCATGCACAGCTCCACCCTTGCATCTAAATTTTGTCACTTCTGTCTCCAAAAACCAAGATGGAGATAGTTGAAATGCTGAACTTGATGCTTTAAAACAAGAATCCACAAACGAATGGGTGACGTCACTGTAGAAACATAGATGTCTCATGGTGGATCGTACACACTTTGGCGGTGTCATCGGGTGATATTTGAAAGAAGTGGCAAAACATCTCTGGCATCATTAAAACCAACACGGTCTCTCTGTAGATTCCAAATTGTTGCACAAGTTCTTGAAAACTCTGGTGCATAGCGGTCACTGCAGCGGACAACTACTAAAACGTCATTTTTTCTTAAATGCAATTGTTTCTATGGTGGAACTGCATATCAGCCTCTAGAGTGCTCTCTGCTGCCGTACTCCATTGAGGTCCATTCAGTGGTCAGTCGGTGTACCTGCAAGTAAATTTCCTCTGAATCCAAGATGGCTGCTAGACAGCCACCCCTGCCGACCACTGCTGGCATATCCTGTCAAAACTTCTATTCTAGAAGAACCCCAGAGGTAAAAACAAAATATGATGATATACAGTAACATCTATGGAAGGATATTATCCATTTGGAATATTACATTTTTATTTCCAATATGTAGAAAATTACGATTAACCATGTGTCCAATGAAGTGGACATCATGCATCAACCAGTATATTTTCAACACAAGTCATGTAATTGCTTCACTGTTTCTTGTGACTGTTTTGGTTATGTCAGTGTATAATTGTTATATTTATAAGCTATTCATTTAAAATATATATTTTTGTGCAGGCTAGCTGTAGTTTGTGTTACTATAATAATTATTTTGTCATATTTTGTAGACTTCAAACGCAGCAAAGAATAAGGCAGCCTACAGACTAGTTCAGGAAATTCCATCCAGCTCCAGTGATGATGAGTATAGTGACAACAGTGATGATGAGTGGCTGCCAGAGAAGACCAGAGACATAGGAGCTGAGGATGATGGAGATACAGTCAGGATGCAGAAAGTGAGGGTGCCCATAGTCAAGATGATGAGGGGCAGGATGCAGAGGGAGGTCAGCATGATCAGGGAGCTGTGGAAGATGGGCACATGGCACCTGACCATACTCAAGCCCGCAAACTGGAAAGTCCAAGACAACGACTTTGATGGAGACTTGCCTCCTTTTCTAGGAGAGTGGAAATTGAATGTGGAGGGAAGAGATCCCATAGATGTCTTCACACATCTGTTTCCAGCAGATCTCATTGATGATATAGTGCAAAACACCAACTTGTATGCTCTCCAGAAAGGGAAAGAAAATCTGGCAGTGACAGGAGAAGAAATGCAGATTTTTTTAGGCATCAGCATGATCATGGGGTATCCTAGGGCACGAATGTACTGGTCTAGTGAGGATGGCCTTTGTCTTGGAATAATTGCAAATGCCATGTCTGTAAACAGATATGAGCAAATCCTGAGATACCTGCACTTTGTGGATAACTTGACTTACCAGCCAGCAAACACAGATAGGCTCTTCAAAATAAGACCATTGCTAAGTGCACTTCAGGAAACATTCAAGGCAGCAGCAGACCATGAGGAATTTCAGTCAGTTGATGAGGAGATCATTCCTTCCAAAGGCTTAATGTCCATCAAACAATACATACCAAAAAAGCCCAAACCCTGGGGAGTGAAAGTGTGGGTGAGGGCAGGATCCTCAGGCTATATGAATAGATTTGAAGTGTACCAGGGCTCTGCAAGTAGTGGTTGCATCAGTGCATTGGGAATGGCTGGAGATGTGGTGATGCATCTTTGTGATGACATAAAACACAAAAATCACAAGGTGTTTTTTGATAACTTCTTCAGCAGCATTCCACTCATCGAGGCCTTGAAAGACCAAGGCATCTATGGCACAGGTACATGCAGAGCAAACAGGCTGAAGGGAGCAAATCAGAAACTCAAGAGTGGAAAAACAACTGAAAGAAATGGGCAGAGGAGCTGGCTCTGTTGTCAGCAATAATGCAAACATCACTGTCACACGTTGGCTCGACAGTTCAGTCATCCACATGGTCTCGTCCTGTGCTGGCCAGTCCCCTGAAGATGTTGCCAACAGATGGGTCAAGAAGGAAAAAACGATGGTCAGGGTCCAAAAACCCTTCTGTGTGGCCCTTTACAATCAACACATGAGTGGGGTTGATCTTGTTGACCAATGTCTGGCAATGTACCCCCACAGACGTCGAAACAAGAGGTGGTACATCCGAGTGTTTTTTCATTTTTTGGATGTGACCATTGTAAATGCATGGCGCCTCTACCTGGATGGGAAAAGATGTAACTCCTCCTCTTCAAAGCTTCTGTGGCACTGATAAATAGTGGCAATAGTTTTCTTATTCAGGCCTAAACATTGCGCCTATACTGAGTTGAAATTTCCAAAAAGTTGTTGAAATGTTTTTCAAAGCATAAAAAGTGTTTGTATATTTAATATAAAACACAAGTTAATTCATTTTTACAGTAAGCTCACAATGTTTTATGTTGAGTGCTCAGGCGCATGTAGTCCACTGGATTGGACATGTCTGGAACTCTATGAAAAAAACATATTTTTGGAAAAAAAAGTTGAACATTTTTTTTCATGTCCTGAGAAGAATAAAAACACTTAAGAAAAAAATCTTGACCAAGGCTTTCATAATTCATGCATCAGAGGGCTAGACTTTGGCCCAATTGTTTTTTTTTTGAACAGGTGCTTCATGTTGGTATCTACAGTAGTTTCAAAAAGGTGATGTTCACCTTTGCTTTGTCAAAAGTCTGCGATTTATGACACCATATGTGGTGTCACATGACGAGGAAACAAATACTCACTGTTAGAGAATCCAAAGAGTTTTACAGTAACTAAGTACTCCAGTAACCAAATACAGTTTGGAGTGTACGGTTAGTTCACTTATTCAGATTTACAATACATAACTGTATTTTATTTTTACACTAACTAACACTGTTATCATTTCATAGGTCTGTCTGTTTTCTCTGTTTGGGTTCTCTATTAATTCAGTCTAGTATGATGGACGCCAGGACGTATGTCAACCACATCAACCTCTTGTAAACATTAGACAAATGTAAAAACATAGTAACGAATGCTTTATTGGTAATCTGCATAATATGCTCCCTATGGTTCATGTTTTTGTATAACCAGATAAGCGTTGATGCTTCTTCATCTCCTCACTTTGTCTTCAGGAAACAGCTTCTCCTCATCCTCCAAAAACAGAACTTCAACAGTCTGATCACGCCGCTGTTGGGTGCTCTTCTTCTGTAGAAGGGAAACAATACATTAAATGCTTTGACCATATCTGGGTGGGTAGTTGCTGTAGATGTGTAGGAACAGATGTGCTGTACATTCAGTAGATGATGTTAAACAGTGTATCACAGCTCGTGTTGGTGTAGTGTTGGTTGAAGAGGTGGGTGTACTGCTGGGTACATGGTTAGGTTACAGAGGAGGGTATACCCTGTATACCTGCATATACCCTCCCCTGCACCACTGGGTCATGTTAAGTTTAATGTCAATCAGCAGCACCTTGGAGCTCAGCCAGTCAACACTTTGATATGTGAGGTTTAATGTGTGAAATAATGTGATAATAATGTGTAATCTTTAAAGTTGTTCTGGTTGCCCAAACACCCTCCATAGACAAATTTCTCACAGCTCATTGAGGTGGAGTTGTAGAAGTAACGCTCAGGTGCTTATTTAATAATTTATTTCTTTGTTTAGTTAATCATTATTATCAGAAATACGTGTTTTCCCCATCAGCTAATATCAATGTATTTATTTATTGGCTTTTCTTCATTTCCTGATACCACTGGTTACTTCTATCATTGCTACTAATATTAACCTTATAATTTATTCTTTAACTTCTTTATTTCTTTTCTTACTATTATATCCTTATTCCTTTCACTTATCATGACCACAGTAATTTAATAATTTCTTTACTTCCCCCTTTCCATCTTTTCTCTATTTTCTATTATTACAGTGCCACTGCCTACATTATTAACGTAGTGTATTTATTTTCATTTTATTTATTTACCTATTTTTTTTTCTTTTCCCTACACAACAGACTACCCTTGCTATTACACATACCCCCACACCCCAAGACCTAACACTGGATTTTTTTTAATTCTTTAAAATGTTGTTCTTGTTTATTTATTTGCTTTACCAGATCAATAAAAAAAAGAAACTGTATCACAGTCATACTATAAAGATAGGTCATGTCAGTGGTGTAGTGATAGTTCATAAAGTGGGTGTCCTGCCAGAGTGGCATATACCCTCCCCTGCACCACTGGGTCATGTTAAGTTTAATGTACTTTGGAGCTCAGCCAGTCAACACTTTGATATGTGAGTTTTCAAATATGTGTGAAACACATGTTTTGTATTTCATTTCTCACCTTCAGGGTGACATCTCTGCATACACTCTCTTTCATCTTTAAAGTTGTTGTGGTTGCCCAAACACCCTCCATAGACGAATTTCTCACAGCTCTTTGAGATGGAGTTGTAGAAGTAATTCTCAAAGTGTGCCTTACATGGGCCTGTTTCAGGTGGTGCGTTACAGACCTCTACAGGAAGAGAGAGATTAATAATTATATGTTACTATTATTTTTCTCTATCCTCTATTATTGATTATATTATTGACTGATTTAATTATTTATTTCTTTGTTTACTTAACAATTATTATTATCATTAGTATTATTTGTTTTCCACTCCTCACCTTTAGGGTGACATCTCTGCATACACTCTATCTTGTTTTTAAAGTTGTTCCGGTTGCCCCCACACCCTCCATAGATGAATGTCTCACAGCGCATTGAGGTGGAGTTGTAGAAGTAACGCTCAATGTATGCCAAACACATACTGGTACCTCTTTGAGGTGCTTTGTTACAGACCTCTGCAGGAAGAGAGAGATTAATAATAATATGTTACTATTATTGTTCTCTATCCTCTATTATTGATTCTATTACCGACTTATTTAATAATTTATTTCTTTGTTTACTTAACAATTATTATTAGTATTATTTGTATTACACTCCTCACCTTCAGTGTGACATCTCTGCATACACTCTTTCTCATTTTTAAAGTTGTTCCGGTTGCCCCCACACCCTCCATAGATGAATTTCTCACAGCTCATTGAGGTGGAGTTGGAGAAGTAACGGACCGGCAGAGTAAGTTGATCTCTTACCTGTTGCATTGAACGGAGCCCTGATTAGAGCTGCATATTTTGCACTGTGTAGAGTTGTACTGTGTTCAGTTGCATCGTGCACAGCTGTATTAACAGTAGCACCCTCAGCGTCTGCAGGCACCAAAGTACTCTCAGTGGTCTTCACCTGTACCACAGACACAGACAGAAAATGACATTCAAAACCTTTTTTTTCTCCAAATATTCCACATAACATTCATTTGAACTTGTGAGACACGTTCTCCAATTTGGTTAACATCACAAACTCTTTAATCTCATATTCCAGCATTTCACTGAAGCTCAATCACATTCTAAGTGAGATATCCATATCCCTTTTTTAACATCTGCAGCATTAAATCAAAGAGAAATTGTAGTTGTCCTGTTTATCCTGCTACATTTTGAACTCATTTTGTATTTGACAATCTGTGAAAAAAAAAAAAAAATTTGCAGAGAGAACTGAGGAGCTCAGCCAGTCACCTGATCGTCATCAGCAGAGACCCTCTGGAGGGTCCAGGTCCACCCCAGGAGCAGCACAGAAAACAGAATCGCTGTTTTCTCCATCCTTTAAGTCTTTGTGTCCAACTCTCTCTGAAGTTCTGAGTGCCTGAAATATAGCCACCCTCTTGTCCCTCTCAGCCCAGACAGTCCATTGACCTGTGACTCACTGTGCTATGCTGCCCCCGCATGTATTTACTCCTACAGAAAAAAATAAATAAATTAGTTAATCTTTTACTTTGAACTTGTGCTTTCTGACTCGTTTTTTAGGAAAACAAAGCCAACAAACATCTACATAACATCCAACATGTGCAGAATGGACAGATGCTGTTGGGATGGATACAGTAGCTGAGAGTAAAGAAAAAAGTCTTCTTAAATGCTAAGTATGATATAAAGACTAATAAAGAACAATAGATCATCCATTGCTTGTTTAGATCATTTATATAGCGAAAAGTGAAACTATTCTGGCCAATAATATACTTAACAGTTCTTAATATAACTGAAAGGTCCAGTGCTCAGGACTTGGATGATATATTGGCAGAAATAGGATGTAATATAACACTTTTTCCCCATGGTCTTGTTCTCTCTTGCTGTACCTACATTTAAAGGAGCAATGATTTAGTGCCATGTAGTGGTGAGGATTGCAGATTGCAACCAGCTGAAACTTCTCCCATGTGCCGAGTGTGAGCTCCCACTTGGGATTCCTTCAGTGTTCATTGTTCAGGAGGTTTTTACCTCGCTTGGGGCAGGAAATAAGACAGAGGGATTATATATCTCATCTGGCCTGGGAACAACTCCGGACCCCCCACGAAGAACTGGAAAGCGTAGCTGGGTGAGGGACGTCTGGAGTGCTTTGCTCGGCCTGATGCACCCATGACCTGTTGGAAATGGATGGATGGATGGATGGATGGATGGATGGTCTCTTCCTCTCCAAAACAATCAGAGGAGGTGATTTAATCCAGAAAGCTCTGAATAAAGCAGTTCCATGTTAAAAATGTATATTTTTCCAAAGCTGTTTGACTCATTGCAGAGGGGCTGCCAACTATGGTGGCCAATGCAAAAATACAAAAGCAAATAGTCCTTTCTGGAGCCAGTGTTTGATTTGTCCATTCTTGGCCACTGTAGAAACATGATGGTGAAACATGGCTGACTCAGTTTGTGGATGAGGACCCACTCCCTAAACCGATATAAACGGCTCATTTTAAGGTAACGAAAACACAACAATTTTTATATCCAGGTGATTACACACTAAAGAAAACATACTTTTCATATTATATTTCATTTCAGCCAATATATCCCCATGAATCCTTCACACAGGACCTTTAACACAATGTCATTTTAGAGGGACAGAGTAAAAAATATACACTCTATTAATCATTCATGTTTGTCAACGTTGGGTAACTTTGGGGTTGAGCACTGGAAAAGAAAGCAGTTACCTTACTATATCCCACACAGTTTTGGTGCCATATTACATTAGTGTACTTAAGAATTTGATATGGTTACTCTCGTTTTTTACCATAGTCTTGTTTTTAAGTGTGAATGTCATGCAAGATAAATTATAATGTGCTTGGTACAGATTACTCTTTCATTTCATTAGATTTATTTATTTATTTATTTATTTATTTATTGATGATGCAACAAGCCGAACTTTGCTCTCTCTACTCATTTGTGTTTTATTTGGCTGTAGGAGTGAATACATGTGGGGGCAGCCCAAGACACATCAGTCACAGGTCAATGCCACATGTAAGCTGAGACAGAGAAATGAAAAACAGTGAGAAAGGATGGCTATGCACACATTTTCCATTATAGTCTGATAAACATAAAAAGTACTGTACAACTTGTGTAGATGTTTAGTGGTAGACATGATACATAAACACCTCATGAACTGACTCAGAGGAGATTTTATATCAGGTGGCACTGCCATTTTAGTCAAACTCAATCACACATCATGACCACTGTATCTCTTAGTGCAGTCTTTTTGTATTTGGCCTATGGAGTCGACTTAATAACTTTCAATACTGTTCTGTTGTGGCCAAGACTAAAGAACTGATTATTTGCATGAAACAAGATCTGAAGACCGAGCCAGTTTCACTCGATGGCCAACGTGTTGAAACTCCTGGTACGGCTCTGGACTCCTGTGTGAGCTTCTCTGGGAATATCGAGTATATTTTCAAGAGATGCTCACAGCAACTTTATCAGAGAATTCAGTGGTCTTGGTTTTTTAGAATTCATGTCCAAAACTATTTAACTTTTCTCCTTCCTGCCTGGTATGGTCACCTTAACTGTACATCCAAGAATAAACTCCCTTGAATTGTAACTATGGCAAGTGAAATAGCTGGCAAGCCACAAAAGCCCTTGACCCAACTACAGAAAGGACGAGAAAGAAAGCAAGGAGCATCTATCCACCCTCTCTTAAGCCAGTTTGAACTCTTGAGCTTGGTGAGGCGCTATAGAGCCCCTCTGGCACCTAAAAATGTATGCAAGTCCTTCATCCCAAGTGCCATCAAAATCCTTAACTCACCAAAGTGAGTGATAAGGTTTAAACCACCGACAGACAATGAGCTGACTTACTGTGTTATGACTTTATATGCTTGTCTTACTATTTGTCTGCTTTTTACAATGTTGCCTTTTATGTTTGGTGAGCCAAAGACACACATGGTGGGCAATAAAGATATATTCTATTATATTCTTAATGGTTAAATAATTGAAACCTTTCTTTACACTGATGCAGCTCTGTTAGACCTATTGGGTCACTGTAGATAGCCTATGTCGCAAAAGTCAACATAAACACATACCGTCTGCGCATGCGTGATTTTTCGACGTCACTTTTAGTGCCGTGTGGTTGATATTTATTTGCGGTATTTGCTAGTTTGCGTCGTGAAATTTTGATTAAACTCAGTGGTATGTAGCAAATTAAGTTCCAGACAGGCTTCCAGCGATATTTTGAGAGCCGGATAACAACACCAGTGATTGACAAAGTTGGGCGACAAGGAGTCACCTGGGTGGCCAAAAACTACGTCACAAAAGGTAACGTTAGGCAGGTGTAATTAGCTCAGTTAGCGTTAGCATGAAGTTAGCCGACGTTCACCAGCCGCTACTTAAGTCGAGTTTATAGTTTATCTCTAAAGTTAATGTGCTCGTTATCATTTGCACCAGCCGAAGTCTCTCAGCCCAGCCTAACCGCATGTGTGTTATCATTAACGTTATAGTTAATAAGTTTAAATTCTTCCTAATGATATGTGAAATAATGTCAAGCATAGGCTAACTTACATGGTGTAGGTTATCTGCTTCAAACTAGTCCCTTTGACATCAGCCTTGAGTGTCGGAGGCTTTATAAAAACTGCAAGCTGGACATAAATCTTACACTGGATAATAATATGTCTGTCAGCACATGTAGTTGACGTCATAATATGTGTAGACAAAATGCCTATTTGTTTTTCTCTGTTTTACAGGTTATGTTGGGACAAGGAAAAAGGGAGAGAGATGAGGAATCTACTCTGAAGATCCACATCCACGCTACTGTGATCACATTATGTCACTGAAATACATAACGGTAAAGATCTCCAAAAAACCTCTAGAAATAATTGATTCATGTAATTTATCAGAGGATCCTTAAAATAACACTGAGTTCACACCAAGCACAGATTTTTGTCTGGAAAATTTGCTCTGAAATTTGTCAAAAATGTTTTGGTTTTCTATGCATATTTGGACGCCACTGTGCAGCATTCATGCAGGGGATAAGATATTGGGATGGACTTAATTTTAGTGGATTCGCCTGTGGAAATATATATGTGACCAACAACATCCTTTGTTCCAACTGATGTCATACCGCCAGGTCATAGCTAGCCTGCTGCCAAAATGGGGCATGTCTCATCAATTTGGTTTCTGCTTCAGCTGGGATGCAATGAAAATGATAATGTAGCCGATATGCACTTGCTAACATTGTTAAGGCTCCATGCATCCTTTAAGGTATATCATGCAGGATTCAAAGAAAAAGAAAAGAATATATAGACTCACATAATAGTAATCCCTCTCAGTCATCACTTATGACCCACTAGCAGTGTGTGGCAGTGTCTGTATCTGCAGAGAACCTGCCCTCTGCCTGTATTTTCTTATTATTATGGTTTGTGTGAGACATTTCTGGATGTCAACCTTTGGGTAGTGGTGTGTAGCCCCCAGCCAATAGCAGCGCGAGGTCAGGACTCTATAAAACGTAGCAACCTTGCTACACCGCTGTCTCTATCTTTCTCTTCTGCTCTGTGGATGCAAGCTGCAGGTCTGTATGTCTGTTTGATTGAGGGCGAAGTTGAGCCACACGCAGAGCAGAGAGGCCAAGCAGACAGGATGAAGCATGCACTTCAACTGAAATCATATAAAATCTAGCAATGCAGCACCTTCCTACAGGGGTGTGTGGAGGTGTGGGTGTGTTTATTTGTGCTTTAGAACATAAAGGTTGTGAAACAATCAAAGTATTTTATTTCTCTAATCCCCTGCTTTGCTCTCCATAACACCACTCTTCCCTTCATGAATTCTGAAGCTCGCTTGAACACCACTGCTCTTTCAGTCTTGTGGAGCTGAAGAGGAGGGGCCAAGTTTGTTTTAAAAAACAGTAAGTGACATATCCTGCATAGTTTACTTTAAAACGTCTTAAAAGATAATGAATTATTTAATCTAAAAATAAGGTATTAAAATATATTAAATCAATATCCAAAAAGTCTTAAAAATGCTAAGACATGGGAAGTAGGATTTTATTAATCATTTTTTTCTAATGTTGCATTGTAAAATCCTCAAAATATTTGGTAACATCTATTTTTTAAATAATTAACCGGATGCTTTACAGTAATGTCCTGATAGCAGAACCAATAATGCTCGTAATTTGTTTCAGCCTAGGATGCTAACTAGCTGTCGCTGTACCTGTACGACATCGGGATGTTCAGTGACAATTGGCCATTAAAGCAAGATTTTGTGGCACAGCTGAAACCAGTACAAGGCAATGCATCAGAGACTTTGTGTATCTTATGTAAAACGTTTTTCAAACTCGGCATGAGAGGAATCAACTATGGACTGTGAAAATAAGTCAATGATGGCAGTTTGTGTTTTTTTGTCTTTAGTTTTAGTTATTGTAAAATTGGATTTAAAAAGTCTTTCCTACTGCCTTCAGCTGTAGGAACCCTGCTTTAACCTAAACCTCTGAAAAATAGGAGCAAAAACAAAAGTGTGCATTTACATTTTTGGCCATTGTGTATCACATTAGTAAAACTTTGACCTGCTGGCGGCGCTAGTATTTTTCTTTCACCTTTCAGGTGAAAAAGTGTTGCATCTTTGGCATAAGATAGTGCGCTTATGTACAAAACCTGCATTCAAATTAAAGAGGCTGAAAATAGGTTTTCAGGACCGCCAGCCTTTACATAAAAAGCAAATAACACACAAAGCAACAACTTCGCTCATTACAAAAGGAGACCTTAATTCAATTCCCCTGAGTCTAATGTTGTCCTGAGTCAGCACAGCTGGTGCGTCTGCAATTTGTCTGTGCTAGTGAGAGGTACGTCTGCTATGACCTTATTACCCATCTGTTTCCCTGTGTGCGGCGTAGCTAGTAAGGCAGAATTCAACCTGCAGTCAGCAGCCCTGCAGCTGAGAGAGGGAGGCTTTTTCATGAGAGTCCTCGCCAGGTATAAATATAACATCCATCTATCAACTTAACAAGTACACAATATTTAGAGAGGCCAGGGCGCTCTCCTGGTTATTGCCTCTGTGATGCAGGTGTGAATTCAAGTATGTTATATCAAATCCAGCTGCAAATATGTGTGAACACAAGAGTCATATAGGGACACTGGAGAGGACATTACCTCAGGTTAAACTGTAATGTATATCCAGCCACACAAATACAACAAATGAAAATATCCTGTCTGGAATTACGCACTTGAAAAATATATTATATTTGTCTGATTTAGTCCTTTTGCTGATTGGCTGGACCTGAAAGGAACTCTGCTTTCACTTTTACTGCTTTGTCTGCAGCTGTATGGATGGGTAAAAGGAGAGTTAAGGACAACACAAAGACCAAATAGGGTTTGAATTGTAGGAATAAATTGCAGCTTACTTTGAAAATGAACAGAATGAAATCCTCTCCGTGTCTGAATTAGATTATTCTTTTTTAGTGGTATCGAATAATTTCACCGGATGTCTTTTCTCATTCAGATTTATGTGTAGAAGCACTGACAGAGATAGGAAACCTCTTATAAACTCTGCCACACTCCATTTAAACCAAGGCCTTAAAATGAATATTTTATAAACACATATAAAATTCCCGCAGCTGCAAAACCTTTACCATATAGAAATTAGGATTGACAGATCAATACTGCTGACATACTGTAAGACTTGCTTCAGCTTTCATTATCAAAGTGGAGACAGACCTGGTTATGAATATGTAATACTTCCTATTCCCACAGGAGGGCAGTCTGGTTGTTGCACTTCGATGCATCACTTCACAAAGCAAGTTCAGGAGAGCATTGAGTATAAGCAGAGATCATCAGAGCGCACAAACGCACACACACACACACACACTCACACACACTCACTCACTCACACACATACACAGATCCTGTATTGCTGATGATGCATTTCACTGTCAGCTAATCTCTGTCACCCTGTTTCTCCCAATCAGCTAATTTGATCTGTACAAATGGATGACATACTGGATGACAAACAGTATGTGGTCAAATTACTCAAACATTACACCTTTAAAAGCCTGAGTACATTGACACATGGGTGTTTTTTGGATTGAGATGTTCTAGTTCTGGCTAAATATGTGCAGCTGGCCTTAGTTTGCATCATGAACTTTAAAAAAAAAAAAAAAAAAAAGAAGCAAGAACTGCTCGCGTGTCACTACTCTAACTAGGCCGCCTAGGCTTGTTTCAACCCAGGTGCAATTCACAAAAAAATGTGTTTGCTCAGTTTCAAAGAGGCACATGGGTATCTCCTAATTTATCCATCTCTTTTTTTTCATACATTAAAAATCACAGAATTTTGGCTCTGTGAAGCCAAGACTGCAGGATGATCTATGACCTGCATCATAGGGAGCAATCCTCTCGGATGGCATGTTTGTTATAAAGTGGGCTGCATGAATCAAGGCGGCGCTGGGGAGAAAGAGTGAGAGGGGGTTGACATAATAATTTAGCGCACTGCATGGAAGCAATTCAGCAGGAGCACTGTGATGGCAGTGCAGCATGTATTCACTGAAAGTGAGCACGAGGTCTGCCTTAGTTACACTGGCATATGTTAAAATGAATTTGAATTAATGATCATGCAGTTTACGAGTCTTCCATCATTTGGCATGCAGATATCTCATTACTGAGCCTCCAATTCTGCTCTGCATCTATTACCATGTCATCACTAGGATAGTACAGTATGACACTAAGTTGTTGCCATGCTAAAGGATTACTGTGACCTTGTAAGAAATGCATGTATTCACTATGTTGCCAAAAAACAGATGAGAAGATTGTTTCCTGTCATATTAGTATGTTACATATGAGGCTTCAGCCAGAGGGCACTTAGCTTAGCTTAGCTTATCTTAGCTTAGCTTAGCAAGAGACTGGAAATAGGGGAAACAGCCAGCCTCCCTCTGTCCACAGGTAACAAAATCTGCCTACAAGGAGCTGAAGGTCACTAATTATCATACTATATCTCAATTTGTTAAATTTTTACAGTCATGAATTGTAAAAATTTAAATTTGTGGTATTTTATGGAATTATGTGCTGTACTATTTCTGGAGTCTTCAGTGTGAGGCTTACAGGAAACCAGAAAAGATCTAGGAAATAATTGCTGTCAGCCAAGAAAAAACTCAGCAAGTAACCCCACGTCATACTTCAAATTGCTGTTTTGGTTCTGTTCAGATACCACAAATGAGATATTATTTTTGGACAGATTCAGGCTAGCTGTTACCCCCTGCTTACAGCCTGTGTGCTAAGTTAATGGCACTGGCTGTAGCCTCATGTAAAAGCCCTTTTCCAACGAAATTAGCACATGTAGGCAGGTTTTTTAAACATGGGTATACCTGCTAAAAATAGGTGATAGACTCATTTCCCATTGCTAGTAGACTCTGCAGTAGGCAAGCATGTCTTTCTGTTTTGTTTACTGGTGCGTCACGTTTGATGTCACAGAGAGGCTGGAATATAGGTTAGTAAACAGTAGAAAGCAGCATGGAGGACAGTGAAAATGTTACTTACTCAGTCTGTCTTTCAAACTTGGTGCAGACTAATTAATAACGATGTTTGAGCGCTGCTTGGGCAGAGACAGACGGTATATGTGGTGGTGCGTCATTGCATCTTGCCGGTGAAGGGGCTTAAACTAGTGTGTTCACCTGAGCATTGTATTTTCATTAATGCAGATCAGAGCTGGAGCTGATAAATATCCATGACTACTGCAGAGTCATTTGACCCGGGTGTGAATGCCCTTTGTAACCTTTCCCGTTTAGTATAGAGGCCAGATTTTAGAAAGTGTTAGCAGGCTTTTTATGCAGTGGGAAAGGGACATAACAGACCAGTGACCAGAAAAAAACAAATGAGATAATTTCGCAAAATGTTGAAATATTCTTTTAAATGGCATCAGCGGGGGTTCTGGTAGAGGTTCTTATATACGTACCTACAACAGCTCACTCAGGGCCCTTTAACCGTAAATGTCAGTAATCCCTTACATGTTCACCTTTCCAGCTGAATAATTTACACTTCATCAATAACTGTGGTTTAATCAGCTCAGTATCTGCTCAGCGTGTCAGCAACTTCAGTCTCACACAAAAATCTATCGTATGTTGTATATATGTCACACATGGCTTGAACAAGAAATATTGTACAAGAAATACACATATTTAATTCTGCCCACAGCAATATTTTTTAATTCCTTTAAATGTAATTGTACTCTGGTCTTTCTGCATTCAGGACCTTGTAATAGCAGCAATAATCAAAATCAGATTCAACTTTTTTCTGCAGTTAACAGTTTCCCCCTCTTTCTCATGTGTGTAAGTTGTATTACCAACAGATTTATGCATGAAGGCAGTAGAATATGACCATGTTCACAGTTGCCCTCCTCTGTTTCATAAACATCTAAAAGTGTAGTGTTTGCCATGAAAAATGTCCCCAGGCTTAAAAAACAGAATTGAGCCTGCTTCACTGAGCATGTTATTATCCCTTAGATGTCCAAATAAAATTACACAATCACCAAAGGAAGTGCAAAGTAATTTGAATAATATATTTCTGTGTCTCTTGTTTTCCCCTCCACACTATTGTTTTTTAAGCTCTTATTGTAGGGTGGTTACTGAGAGAGATGCAGGTACACAGATTACGTCTTTGCATTCTCTTATAGGCTCAACTTTCATTTCAACAATGTCAAAAGGTTAACTACTATAATATAGCACTTATTTTTGGAGGTTATTAAGTCCTTTTAACTGTAATAATGTGAAAACTAAAGGGGAATGCAAACAAAGATAACTACATGCTGGTAGACAAAATGATTGTCAAGGAGAGATTTGATTTTCTAAACTGAGCTCCACAGCTTGAAAAATGTGGTCATCTCTTGTGTTAAGAGTAGACTGCCAACCAGGACTGAACTTAAAGAACACAAATTAACATAGTTATGTTTTGCAAAACACCTTAGATTTAAATTTTTTTTGTCATGAAACATTTGTCAAGCCTCTGTGAATTAAGCAGGTATCTCCATCCTGAATTTTTAATTAGTCAAAGGAGGGTGTGACCTACATAGCCTAACTGAGGCAACACAGGGATGTGACTGGTCACTTGACCCTCCTCTGTACACCATCAACGTCCTCCTCCTGCTTCCCTCCAAAATCAGAGGAGCTCATTTCATCTAGACAGTGAATGAATGTGGGCTACTGTGAAAACAAGGGCACTTGGGCGCGGGTCAGTGGATAGCTGAGGTAACGCGGTGATGTGATGTGTGCCTGGGCTGCTCAGGGCTTGTTTGAGTATCCCGACTGGCACCTCCTCTTCTCTTATTACAGGACAGGACAGGCAGTGTGTGACCCATGTACCTCAGAGACACTTAAGACTCTGGTACAGTTTCAGTTGGTGATGTGATACGGACGTGCTTGCCTTCCTGCCAGCTGACATGCAGGCTGTTGTGATATGTGCCAGATAAGACGACAGGAAGGAGGACATGGTGAAAGGCTCTGAAGTCTGACTTGTGGTTTGCTAACTGTGTGTTCTTGGAAGTATCAGAATTTACAGAATCAGTCTGCATAGTTTTTGAGAAAACCTTTACACAATAGTTTGACATTTTGGGAAATAGACTTATAAACTGACTTAGTGGGAGTAAGGTGATCCCGCTCCAGTATCTGTCAGTTAAATATGAAGCTACAGCCAGCAGGCGATTAGCTTAGATAAGCACAAATCCTGGAAACGGGGGAAGCAGCAACCCCGGAGACAAACGAAACTAAAGGTGCATTTTCGCCTTAGGTCATTCACGCAAATTTGACTGCTGCAGCGTTTGTGATTATTTGCCCAAAGCAGTATACCAACTGTAGAGACATTAGCTCTATGCTAGCTATCAACAGCAGCACCGACCATATCCATGGGAGTGTGTCTGTGTGTTTGTGCCCACATCAGCCTCTTCTTTCTCTTATTTCCCTCCAGTCTCTCCATTTCCCTCTCATCTATCTACTTTTATGAAGGAGAGCCATAAAGCCCTAGGGTACGTGCAAATGTTTCAATTTGAAATATTTTGAACCGACACGGATGCGTATTTACATCAGTTCGTACCACCCCAGGCGAATCTAATTGCCTTTAAAATTCACATTGCATTCTGTCTGAACCAAAGACTGTATAATAAGGATGGACGACAGATAACTCCCCAAAAATGAACCAAAAACATGTTGATCTGCAGTATAAGTTGTAAACCCCCTCCACCTCCATGTTAGCAGATGAGACATGGGCCAAACTAAAAGATCAAAGTACTTGTCAAATTAATATTTCCCAAAGATGGTTTCTGCTATTTTAGGTAGTCCTTGTCATGATGACATGTGTTTAAGTGTTCATTTTTCTGATAAGTTTGGTGTTAGTTAGTTATTTGATGATATACAAAGGGGTGTAAAAAGTGTCCAGATATTCTGTGAGTAACAACAAGAGGTGCGCAAAGCATTGACAAAATAGAGCCCGGGGAGAGGGGCTTTTCAAACATCGACATGTCGTCTTCCCTGATGCATGGAGGAAGTTAGCACATCTTCGTTGGGAAACTCTGAAACAATCTGATGTTCGCCTGCTCACATCACGTCCAGTTAGGAAGCGATATACTTTGGTATATTGGGGTTTGAGCTAAATGATAACATCAGCATGCTAATGTAGTCACAATGACAAACATAGAGCCAGGCCACTTGTTTCCCCCTGCCTCCAGTCTTTTATGCTAAGCTAACCTACTCCGCTGTTGGCTGTAGCTTGATATAGCCTACACATACAAGAGTGGTATCAATTTACTAGGCAAAATCACAGCAAAAAGTGAACGTCTTAAGGAACAATTTTTCCTCTCACAACACTCGCTTGTTCAAAATGCAAGTGGTGTTGATTTTATTTATTTTTTTTAATATATATATTACTTAGAAAGCACTGTTTGAATCAAAATGTTGTAAACATATGTATTAGCTAATTGGCAGCCTGAGGCCCTGAGATGAAAATAAATATGACCCTGCTTTTTCCACCAGGGTATCTGCACTTGGAACAACCTATCTGAGAAGGACAAGGACAAATGCCATGTTTTAAGTCACATCTTAAAACAAATTTGTAGATTGGGTTTCCTGAAAATACATTTTTATTTTCAATATTTTTTGTCATGATAGCAACCTTTTAGCCACCTCTCACCAACTTGCTTGACCTGTGGAGTGAAAAGCTGAGGTGTGTCATGGGACTCAAGGAGGATTAAAGTGGCACTAGGTGGGAGCCTGGTGAGACTGCTTTGATTAATAATGCAACAGTGTCTGAAGGAGCAACACAATCTCCTCATACAACTGGACCTTGGTGGAATTAATCAAAAGATTCCTTTAAAAAAGTTGTATCAGGTGCTCTTGTTTAATTTAAGGGGTTATGTTTTGAACTGTTTGCTATTTTTAAGTTTTCATTTAGTGTGGCTCAATGTCTGTGTCCCAGTCAGTCCACCACTTTTATCCTTATATTTCAGCAACTATTTAATTATTAAATGGATGACCATGACTTTTTTACTGATATCTAAGGTCCTTTAAAATTGAATGACTTTGTTGATCAACTGACGCTTCCTCTACCTTAACCTAACTTATTCAGTGAAATATGTCAACGTGAACTACATGGTTTGGCACACGATAATTTTCAGACAATGCATCCTAATTACTTTACTGATCGCCTGACTTTTATCCTCTGGCTCCACAAGCAGATTGACATTTCAGATTTTATTGAAATACCTCTCCAACTATTGGATGGATTGTCATAAAATTTGGTACAGACATTGATGTTCCCCACAGGATGAGTTCTAAAAACTATGATGATCTGCTGACTCTCATATCTAGTGGCATCATTAGGTCAAAATGTCAATATCTCTCATCCTGGCAAACTAATACTTGCAAACTGATGATTTCCATAGCCCTGGCTGTACTTTGTGTTTAGTGCTATTTGGCAAATAGCATGCTAACACCCCAATCTTAGTCAACTTTACACCTGCTAAACATCAACATTTTAGCATTGTCATTGTGAGCATGTTAGCATGCTAATGTTAGCATTTAGCTCAAAGCACTGCTGTAAGAACAGTCTCACAGAGGTGCGAGCCTGACTACAGACTCATAGTCATATTACTTAACAGTGGTCATCGCAATATTTACCAACCAACCACAACTGACTATAATAAGTCTACGAGAAATATTTACAAAATCAATCTGAAAAATTAAAATTAATTCACTTGAGAGTGTGTATTATAAGCTTAAATGAATGTGTAGATCAACTGCTGCTGCCACTAACTATGCAGATGGAGATCTCAGGTAGAAGGCATCAGCTGGTAGAAAGCTATTATAAGCACTTAACAGACAATTGTCAGGTGAGGTCATCAGTAAGATTTTGCCATGCACACTGAGTTGAGCCAGTCACCTGACATAATTCAGTAATACATGTGTTTTAGATTGTGCATTGTATCCTATGCGTGACCTACGTCGCAGTCAGCAAAAAAACCCAACTCTGTCATCCTTTTTCTAGTATATTCTCAAATAAACTTGAACGCATCATCATCTTGCATCGCAACATTTACAGTACATTATATTTATATTTGTCTTTTCCCGCTCAGTACCATTACTCCTGCTACAATCTAATTTCTCCTTGTGGGTCATCAGACTAATCTCATCTAAAGAGTGATGCTCCTCTGCCCCACCACTTTGGCTCTTTGGAAAACACCGGATGTCAATTCAGATGGCTTTAAAATTAACTTTAGTCTATTAAAATTCACTTAATATACAAAATCTAATTTTATTCACATTTCAATTGTGGATGCAGCATAAATCTGTGAACACTGTCTCCTGTTGTGTCTTTTTGTTTAGACTGTCATAATTTGAAGCACCCTCAGGACTGAGGGACCCATTTTCTATCACTGAGTAAACTGGCGACCCCTGACCAAGTCACATACCTTATGGATATTTGATGTTATATTTGATGTATAACAATAACATGACAAAACAACTAATAAACTGTACAATTAACCCAAAGAGTTGAGCAATATCTGCAGGAAGTTTGTGTGAAATGATGATGATTTTCGAGCAGATTATTTCCTTTGCATATTGCATCAGAGATGAGTGTCCCTGATATTTGTTGGGATTTTTTATACAGTTCTCTGTCTGTATGTTTTTTTTAAACAATCATACAGTTATGGTTTCTTTTCCCTGGCACGTGGCCATTGTTCTATTAGCTCTTTGGTTGTTTTAATTGCAGAACATTGCTGTTTGAGAGTGAAGGTTTTGTGAATATAGCTTGTGTTCAGGTCTTCACCGTGCACTTATCCTCTCAAATTTTAAAAGTTTATATCCTGAATATAATAGTTTTTTCACAGAAATGAATAAAATCTGGAAATACAGGCCTACTGTATATATTTAAAAAGTCTGAATCCCCTTAAAATCACGAAAGTCTTAAAACCCTAGTGAAGCTTTGACGACCCCTAGTGGGGGTTGAGACCCCCAGGTTGGCAACCACTGATTTAGAGCATTATGGGCATATTTGGCCAGATGGAGGTCACAATGTAATATAGTCCCAGATTAGCTACTGTGCATTTAGCAATTTCTGATTAATTTCAGCATGGTTAATATGATTTTCCATTAGGTATTTATTTCACATTACAAGCTGCCCATCTATTTCTCAAGAGACTTGTCTAAGTCATTGGGGCCATCCTCAAAAACACAACCTGCTCCTCTCGGGGAGATTTAGTCTGATATTCTCAGACTTGTCACAAAAGTGAGGTCAGCCAATCATCACCATCATCTCACCATTTTCTAATTAGTGTCATGTTGTCCTGCATGCAACTGACACAAAATATCCAGTGAGGCTCAGTGTATCCTCTTTCATTGATGATGCATCATCTGCTAAATGTGTATGATGCTGCAGCTGTAGTTGTCTAATATCTCGAGGCTTACAAATGTTGCACAGCAGAGTGTCCTTCCATCCCGCGGCTTACGGACAGTTCATCATCAATGGCTGTGGCTTTACCTCCTGGCTGGCAATGGGCATCAGCTCAGCTTCATACAGCCAAAGCTGGCCGGCTGCTCCCAGAGGTTGGAAGCCAATACTAAACAACGGAGCTTTCATTTTCAATGAGCTATTATGCAACAGCATCTGGGCAAGGGACCTTGCGAGACCAGCCCATCTTTTTTTATAAAGCAGCGGTGATTACATCAATACCAGCCAGCCCCTCCCTCTCTCCCCCCCGTGGGATCAAAACACGAAGGGCATTCCTATTTGCTTTGTTGATTCCGAGCCAGAAACAGGAATTTCTCTCACCCACGTACCCCCCCCCCCTCGTTTTTTATTTGCTAATGATGTTGAAATCGGGAATCATTTTGTATTCTCAGTAATCATGAACATCTGGTGTACGCCATCTGGCCATGTTGTTGTCTGATGGGCTTGACCATGATTATTAGTCAAAAAAAGAGACATATAAATGTACAAGCTGGTTTAGGCTGAGCTATTTTTGTGAGATTAGTGATGTACAAATATTTCCAAGCACAGGATGTGGCGTGTTATATGAATGAATACTTTTTGTACTTTTGTTTGATGGTTTGGACATTTAAAAAAAAAAAAGGCAGCTTGGCATCAGAAAAAATGAGACAATGCTTTGATGTGTCTCTGAATATTATATGCTGTTGCTTTTAAGACCCTCAGAGATATATTTTCTGGGACAACACAAGCCCGTATATCTCCACCATAACAAATAAAATCCTGTGTTCACATACTAAGGGGTCGGGACAGAGAGATGATGACACAGGAGAAAGGGAAGGGCGGTTGGTGAGGGACCTAGTTAAGCTCCCTGTGAGCTTAAAATACCAAACAAAGTAGGGCTGTATCATACAGTATAAACCTGACACCTGGAATAATGTACATATAGCCTACTGTAGCATAGACCCACTAACAGTACACTGCACACTAACATGCAACATTCACACACAATAACTGTCAAGCAGCCCATAGCAGTTGCCAAACTGTGCCTGCAGGATAGTCACACAGACCAACCTAGCTGTGTATCAACCTTTCACATCATTTATATTCCAACACCTCAAAGACACCCTCCCTCCCTCTTTCTCTGTGAGGCACACTACTCGATCCATGATTTTTACATCCTCACGAACATAAAGCACCTCTTTATGTGACAGTCAAAAGGAATAAAGAAAATAGCAAATGAGAGAGTTCGAGAAAAGTATCACAGACGATGTTTTGTCAGCACTGAAGTGAGTGGCTTGCATGAAGTGAACATCAAAGGCACTGATGGAGGCAGTAGAGTACTGCAATGCAGTCTGCGTCTGCATACATACAGAACAGTATGTGTGACAAACACAGGACCTATAGTACACTGCATGCATACGTGCATTACTGCAGGTGAAATACAGCCTCCTCTGAGGACCTACAGTACATGCATGCAGTAAAAAACTTTAATATAATTCATGTCAAGTACTAATTCAACTAGTTTTGATGCAAGCAGTGATGGTCTGAATGTTCAAATATTCTCACCATTCAGTCTATGAGGAAAGATACAAGTCTGCTGGTCTGAATATACACTGTTTTTGAAATTGGCTAATACTTTAACCAGAGGCTGAAAATACATGTCTCATGAACACAGAGCCATCTCAGGCAGACGAATGGCTCTTTTGTGATTGTTGGTGCATAACATACAAGTGGCTGCTGCATTGGGGCATTAGTGTGAAGAGCAGGAAAGAGCCGTGCTGGTCAAGAGCACTTGAGATGCTCTATATATTCACTTGAGCGTGCTGTTAATACACCAACCAAACATTACCGGCACTACTGCATGTGTGTGCATCGACTAGGTATGTGCTTGAAAACATGCATGGGAACACGGGTGGAGCAAAGTACTGTAGGTACAATAAATGTGATGGCAGCTCTGCGACAGAACTTAAAGGTCCAGTATGTAGGATTTAGGGGGATATATGGCAGAAATGGAATATAAAAAAATAAGACTTGCTGTGGTTTTGTTATCTTAGAATGAGCTGTTTATATCTACACGTGGAGCACGTCCTCGTCTACTGAGATCACCATGTTGCATCGCCATATTGTTTTACAGTAGTCCAGAATGGACAAACTAAGATAGGGCCATTCATGTTTTCGCATCAGCCATCATAGTTATCCCCTCGACTAGGAAAAGCATTTAAAAAACACATTTTTTTTTGAACGTGAAACTTCTTTATTCAGTGTTTTTACTGGTTAAAATCACTGGTTTGTTTATTTTGGAAAGGAAGAGACCTCTGTGGATAATTCAGCTCCCAGTAAAAACCTCATGAACTTCTGGATCTTAGGTAAACAGAGGAAAAGATGAGCTCACGTTAGCAGGTTCTGGGTGAGTGGCTTGTTTGCGAAAAGCAGAGCAGCATCAGAGATACACTGATTTTTGATGTGAAACCACTCTGTTCAGTGTTTTTACCGGTTTAAATACCTGGTCCATTTGTTTTTGAGTGGACCTCTGTGGATAATTCAGTTCCAGGTAAAAACCTCCTGAACAAACACTGAGGGAATCCTAACTGTGACTTTACGCTTGGCATATAGGAGAACTTTTAGCTGTTTTCAATCTGCAGTCCTTACTGCTAGATGCCACTAATGGCTACACACTGGTCCTCTAATCTTATTCAGAGGCTAAAGATTTCTTTTCTTTTCAAATGCTCCAGTGTTGACTCTTGTTTTGGAGAAAATAGACCAAATGCAGGCTGATATATGTTTTAGCCCCTTGAACAACCTACAGTGCAAAGGTACTAACCCTGCTTAATATATCGGATTAGATTATTTTGTGAGAATATCCAGCTAAATAATTTCACTTATTACTCCAGATCTGATCTTGATCTGTGTGTTAGGCATCCATGAAAATACAATTTATTAACCCGACCTACATAAAAGTCCTTGTATACCGTAGTGCTGACGTCAAAGCCTTGAAGATTATATTTTAAACAGGGTCTGTGATTTATCTTCGGCTTCTTGGTTAACTGCAGTATTAATCATACAGCGAACTGTCCCTCGTGTGTAATCTAAAACCTGCAAATGCAACCAGTTCTCCATGCCTGTGACGTTAAGGTTTGTTTATGTTCAGTGAGAGAAAGAAAAAATATAATGAAGAATTTGCATATTGCATGATTGCATGATTTTATTTGTGTTTACAGTGGGTGTTAGTGGAAGAATTGTTTTGAACCATTGGGCCCATGTGGTCATGTAAAACTGTCTGATGGCTTTTATTTGCATAGTAGTATACACTTCTGCGACATTTTGGTGATCACTATTGTAAATAAATGATAAAATACAACATTCATAAAGCCCTTTGTTAAGGATAATAATCCCAGAGATTTAGTCTCAACTCAGATGAATTGTCCTTTCTTTGCACTTGAGGTGTCTGTGATCAAATCTTACCCTGCAGTGCCGGTGTGAGTGTTGTAGATAATACTGTTCTAGTGTTACACACAAAGTGTCAGGTGCCCTGGTTGCACTTGTAAACACAACCCAGTTCACAGACAGACAGAAGTGGCACTGTGAAAGCTGAGAGCTTCTGCCCACCTTTCCAGAAGAATTGCGAATGATTCTAGCTCAAAGTCATGAGTTCAGCTTGCAGAGAAGACAGGCTTAAAGTGTGATGCATCATGGAAATGTGTAGTTTTATACTTGCATTGATGGTGATAAGAGAAGAGCTGATACTGGATACACTTATACATGCACATGTTCACACAAAGGTCCAGTGGTGTCCGTGCAGAGAGGAGGCGCTAACTAGGAAACACTTGTGCCCATTAGCGCCCAACGGCAGAGGCTCCCTCATTCATCATTTAAAAGTGGATTTAGTGTGCTGTAACCATCATGTCTGTGTAATAAGGGACGGTATAACACAGTTAATTAAAATCGACAAATGGTCAACAAGGGCATACATGGAACATTTTCCTCCAACCATATGGAAAGTCAGAATGATTCATTTACTATAGACTACATATAGTCACTGTTGATACCTATTCTCAGAAACATTTTTATCCTGCCTAATGGCATGATATGTTTTATGATTTAAAACTTAACAATAATTTGGGATTTCCAGCCTCTGTTTTACTTATCATGGGTTTCTGCCAGTGGCGATTGCTCTAAGACTGCAAGGGAAGCTTCCCCTAAACTGTCAAAAAATAAGTGGTCAAATATGTATGGTTGTGTTTACATTTCATTGACTAAATATGCGCTAGACCTAGGGCCGTAACGGTACATGTATTTGTGTCGAACCGTTCGGTACGCGACTTTCAGTTCGGCACGACCCTGTACCGAATTATTGGGCGCAGGATATTATTTTATTTTATTTTGTTTTATTTTAATTCCATTTTTGCGAGCCGAACCATTTAGGTGACGGACCGAGTCCCGTAAATCTC
>NC_065514.1:25362102-25374711 GCF_006386435.1 Epinephelus moara | reverse complement strand
GTGAAAAAGCAGGATTTTATATATATTTGTTTCATTCAAAAATTGTGTAAAAAGAGTTAACTGCTGTGGTGGTATGTTTTAATAAGGTTACCAATAAGTAAAAGATATTTAATAGTTGTCTATTTTTTTCATTACTGTACCGAAAAAAACCGAACCATGACTTGTGTACCGAGGTACGTACCTAACCGAGATTTTTGTGTACCGTTACACCCCTAGCTAGAACGCGTTCAACTTTTGTTCAGAATCAGCTACTTATCACAGGTCACTGACGCGACTTTCTTCTCATTCATTCCTGTAGCGTCACAGTGCATTAAACAGTGGAAGCTCAGCGTCCAAAGACTTCAGTGGGGAAGCATAGAGTGGGTTGTTCCACTGCAGCGAAACTAGACAGTCATGGGATAAATGCTTGGTTTTGTCCCGCCCATTGGACGCTCAGCATCTCTGGGGGTCTATGGGGCAGTGGGCTGGCCTCGGCTGGCCTGGACGCTGGGTCGGCTGGCCTGGACGCTGGGCTTCTGCATGATGATTGGATGATCTGTCTGAGGCTGAATCCCATTTTGATTGACAGCGAAATGAGCGAATCAGCGATCTTGAAATATAAACCACCACTGGAGCATTTTCATTCCGTTGTTCCGAGTTGATCTGGAGACTTTTCCAATCCTCTTAGTGACTTTTTCTTTGTTAAAAACGATTAGCAACAAATCTAGCATCTTTTTCTGGTGTTATTGGAGACTGTACTCGTGTTTGGAGACTCTGATGTTATTGGAGACTGTACTCGTGTTTGGAGACTCTGACTTATGTCGCTCTGCAGCTACTGTCCCCAACAAGCAGCGGGTGCTGCTGTGAGCCGCTCCACCGTCCCAAAGCACTCACAGGCGGTCACACTAGCCTTGCACAGCAGCCCCAGAGGGTAGAATTTACGTATAAATAAACAGACACATTTTATGATGTAGGCCGAAAATGAGCTTCCCCTCCTTGAAAGACCAGCAGCCGCCACTGGTTTCTGCAGGTACCTAAAGTGGCTACAATCCATATCTTTTATAATAACAGTGTATCAAATGACTGAAATGAAAATAATGTGGCCCACAAGTGGCAAGAGAAGCCATACATCATAAATAAATCTCTGATCTGATAAAGAACTATAGCCTGTATTGTACATATATACAGATTAGCCTTAAGCTGACCTCCCAGGAAGAAGTGATGATGTGTGTGTGACAGAAGATACTGTATATGACCTTACCTAATAAACTCAGCATTGTGATTATTATGAGATGGTGTCAGATGATTCCATATCCACTTTATATGAGATTATTTTGCATTTAGATGGATGTATCTATCTTAAGAAATCCCTAAAAAAAAATAATTGCATCATAACATTATATAAGAAAGCAACAGAATCACTCTTTATAACATGTAGAAAACTGCTCAAAATTAGTATGAAGTGTTCTCTCTCTCTCGGAAAGAAACCTGGAATAACCATGAAGCATATTAATAGCAAGAATTGCATAATGAGATGAAACCAGGGGAACGGTACACAGCTGACCTCCCGGGGTAAGGATGCTGGCAGAGGGAAGCTGGGGTGGGAACTGGCTGCATTTGGACTGGTAGCTGCACCAGCTGTCTACCACGTGTTACACTGGCTGCGTTATTAGTATGATGATGAAGTCGGATAATATAATTGAGACAGGCTTTTTGTTGCATAAGGGATTTCTGTTAGCCACAAAAGGGGGGAAAGCTGTAGAAATGGCAGGCAGAAAGAAAGACAGCAAGTGAACAACAGCAAATGAATGGGAGTGCTTTTGAGAAAAGTGTGTATGTGTGTGCACGTGTGTTGTGTATGAAGTTTAGTCATACATACAGTATGTACAACTGTGTATGTTTGTTTCAAGCTGATATGCCTGGCTGGCACACTGTGTTCAATTAAGCCAATGCTTGGGCTTATCAATCATGATATAGCTCATTCCCTGTGTGGCGGGCACTCAGTCACATGTCCAAGACAGCTGCTGTTTACTGTTTACTGCTCCTCTCTGCAGAACATTATGTTGGGTTTATGGCGAGTTTACATCATCACTTTAGGACGCAGCATTTTGCCTTTGGATCTAAATGTATGGCTGTAAATGCACATATTTGAAGGGCACAGGCATATGGCACAGCAAGAGACACGTGCCGCTCTTGATTAGTGAGACTTCAGACTGACCTTCCATTGAACCATCTCGTTCTTTGACTCACAAGGACAATGAAGAGGAAGGATCCCTCTGCCCTTATGTCCATAAAGGTGGAAAGTTGAGGGCAATCCATCAGTGCATATACATGCTCTGGCTCTGGAACCTCATTTTCTTGAAAGCCTCCTCATGGTTATAACATCATTCAATGGCTGGATGCTGCCAGCTTCCCGCCACTGCCGACTGTGAAATACAGCGACAGTTTGTATCCACTCAGCTGGAGCCTTCCTGTATTACTTGATAGCTTTCTGTCAATGGGGTTACAGCTGCAGAGCCAAAGGTTTTTCACATGTGATGCATGACTGTGTGATGTAAGTAGGTGGACTGACTCTGAGTCATCCATAGTCTGTCCCGCCAAAGCAGATTTATTGCGAGCTTGGAAGAGAAAGCAGTACATAATAAAAAGAGGAACATCCACTAGCCTAGATACTGTCCACTGTCCTTGAATTCGTACTATGCAGGAATTGTTGTTTACCGTTTGGAAACACAAGTTTGAAACATGGCCCCTCCTCCCTAGACTACTTGTATTCACCAGGCCCCCAGGAAGTGTGTTGGGCTAGTGGCCAAACAGGGGAATTACAACTTCCGGTTCCATCATGTGATGCCATTGGGCTAAAAATATCTTTTTCCCATAGACTTACACTGGGAAAGAGAGGCCTGTAAATCAGTGAATACATTTTTGAGCATTACAGCCCTCGTGAAATAACTCATTTCACTATTAGGATTTGATCCATTCAGCCCAGTGACATTTGAAAAGTCTAGAAGAGCCACATGATTAAATAATTGTATCCCTATTCGAGTTTGAGGAGGGTTAAACTTGAAGTTAGCCACTCAGCTTACCAAAGTCTCTAGTGCGCCTGCTCTATGGGCCCAGTGATGCAGAAGATCTGGGTAATTCTACACCCAAGAAGTAAATCTTTTCTGGCTTCATGCCACTGATCAGCTATCATAGGAACGGATGGGGCCTTACCTCCAACACTGTATCCAGTTCTCTTTATACACTCATGGTACATACACTGCAACTGCTGTTGTGGGAACATTTGTCGAATGGCAAAACTGACACTTTAGCAAGCTTACTCAGCAAACCGCTGGCACCTACTTGTCCAACAGAAAACAGGCCAACACTCAGGGTCGTTCTTTATCCTCATCCTCTCCTTCAGTGCTCACCAGCAAAGGTGAAGGTAAAAGCCAACCCCAGATTCACTCTTGTTTTAAAATGAGCTTTGTCCGCTTGGCATTTTGCCTCGCTGTATTTGCGCTGTTTTAAGTGCAGTATCTGCAGTTTTCATAGCTTGGATGCGTGCTGCTCAGGCCTGGAATTTTAGGAGCAGAGCACAAAGTCTTCATGTGAGGGCATGAAGGCCATAAGGTAAGAAATGCAATTTGGATTTCAGTGAAATAGAAAAATCCATTTGTAAATGCATATATGCCTTTTTAATGAACAGGTTTACACTTTAAAAACAGTTCTATCAAAACAGTTATTTATTTCAGAGTGCTATTGATTAAGACGTTAATGTTTTCTGAACACAGTCTGATGAGGTATGCGAATTGAGTATGTATGGTGACTAATATTTACATCACATCTAAAATAAGGCAGCCGAAAGACCCCCACAATAATCTATAGCGCAGAATAAGCATTGCATTGGAATCCTCTTTCTCGCTATCTGTCAAATTTAAACTAAACATTTACTGACAATTTAGCTCTGGTTTTGTCTGCCAACTCCTGCGAGTCTTTCGCCTGGCTTGATATTCTACTATCTTCACCAGCCACTTGTTTATTTTGGCTCTCTGCCATCTTGTGCTGTCCAGGTAGTGTATAATCAGCTTGTATGAGCTTGAGGGCTGAGAGTTACTGCCCACAGTTTTATGAACAATGTTTTGATTTGCCAGGAATCAATATTTATACTGTGACCTCTCAGTTAGGGGGTGGCAGCAACATTTCTAGAAGCAGCTTGGACTTTTCTGAATGCTGCATTAATTTGGTCAAGTACAATTAACTAGGATTCTTTGCAGTCAGATACTTTTGTTGCAATGATGAATGCATCACATTACATTATGTATACATCAGGGTGATGTTACTCTACATTCTACATCCACCCATCACTGTTAAAGAGGCACGCAGTTATTGTTTTTTAATAAGAAATCAGAGGTAATATGACATTGATCCTACCTATATTTTTGGTGATTATTACAACTCATCAAATACTGATGTTGGTTAACGCCCTGTCGACGTCACACACTGATGCACAGAGGTATCCTTTAGCGGTGATATGGGACAAGATGGGCTCTGGACTTTGTTGACGCTCTGGGCAACTACCATAGTATAAAGAGCGAGAAAGTCAGAAAAGGGCTGTAGGGACTGGAGATGGATGGGTTAAACACACTCTGGACTTTCACCCAGGAGCTCGGTGTCTGTGACCCTTGTAAAACCAGAAGTCAATCTAGTTATTTTAACAACAATATAGTGTGCTAGTATGTGTAGCATAGTATGCGAGTAGTGCATGTCATGTGACCTTATATTACATTAGTAACTAATGTGCTTATTTTAAACCAAAACATAATTGTTTTCTAAACCTAACCAGGTGCTTTTATTTCCTAAACTTAAGGTTATTTTAAGAAGAAATTAGGCCCATAATAGCGGAAACTTTACATTTTCTGTGAAAACTGAGGTTTATTTTGAAAAGATACGATGCATGTAACAACTGTAAATTGACACGCCATCCCTGAATGTCCAAAACTGAAGCAGGACGGGTACATTGGGGTGTCATAGTATGACGTGTAGGGCCACTGACCAAGCGTCAGTATTTGATAAGTTGGGAGTGAGAATGCGTTGGTAAGTCAAGTAAGCCATAAATAAGTCAAAAATGGATGCATATAGCCTACATACAGAAATAAACATGAGGTCAACATTATGTTACCCAAGTAGACTACAACTTATTAGAACAGTTCAACGGGTCATAGCAGCACATTTTGTTGCAATTCACAACCACAATTTCAACTTGTCTCCAAATATGTAATTTTTCCTGCTTCATATTTTTGTGCTACACTATTGGCTAAACATACTGTATCTTGACCTGTACCTACCTCTCTCAGCTCATCAGCCACCTCATATCCTACTGAAAGCTCCGTCACGTTGGCTCATTAATCTGCTTATAACCAGCTAATGATATTAATAGCTATCAGAGCATTGTCTTTATCAATGACAGCGGTCTAAGGTGGTTAGCCTTTCTCAGGCATGTGAGCTGCATGGCTCTGGATGGTATGGAACGGTCAGTCTGTTGGTCGATCGATCCTCCACTTTGGTCCAGATTGAAATATATCAACTATTGGATGGATCACTGTGGTATTTGATACAGACATTCATGTCCCTTTCAGGATGAATTGTAGCAAATAACTTTAGTGATCCTTTGACCTCAGCTACAGCTACACCTTTTTCATGACTGCATCTTGCTCGGTTGTGACTCTGTCATCTTGACAAAATCTGTCCACAACTGAGGGTATAGACATCTGGCAAAGTACCCACAACAGCCTCTATGGTAGTTCTCACTATAGTAGGTGTCTCCAGGACCACATTTTACAAGGACGGCAGACACATACACACACACACACACACACACACACACACACACACACACACACTCACAAGCTGAAAACACTAGATAGATGCTGTGGCTGGCAGTGAGTGCCAAGAACACTTTAGGTATTAGAAACTGAAGGAAATTACATCTAGTTTTGAAGTGGATTTTTTTTTTTTTTTTTTTTTGGCAGTTTCCTCTGACACCCTTTCTATGCTTGTATCATTTTGAGATAAAAATGTGTCATAGGAACTTTAGTTTCTAACAAGTCCTGTGTTAAGACTTTTTCACCGCTTCTTTCATTTTTTTAGAGTCCCAGCAGCTGATGTATTGGGTGGAGGGTGAGGACATTGTTCAGATCTGAATATGTGCGTAATTTCTCTCTGGTTCACAACATGACGAATCACAAAGCAACTAAAAACAGGGCCAGCATTAGGCACCAGCAAATTACGCCTGACTAATATCCAGATCCACCCAAAGAGAACAGGGATTAAAATGCAGTAAAAACAAGATTAGGTCGGTCAATCTAACCTCCAGCCGGTTAATGTGGCAATGTTTTTTTAAGAATGAGACAGGCAGTATAATAAAACAGACTAACAACTGTTCTTCCTCTGGGGAAATAAGAGTTGCAGGAGATGAGACAGAAGAGGAGCTTTGACACCTTTAGCTAACACTTCAAGCTAACAGAGTCATGCTGAAGTGTTGGTTAAATGTTGAGTCTACTGATGTCAAGCCTGATGAGCTAAGTGAGTCATTAGTGATTGATTCATTAGCCTGGGATCGAACTGGGGCACCTTGCCATTGTGGGCATCTTAATTATTCATAAGGGTGAGCTCAAAGAACTTAAACCTGGATTTAAAGCTTTGTCTTGAGACGCTTTTGGTTCTGATGAATGTTTAAAAGATAGAGAAACAATATAAAGGACAGTCACTTTGTGTCACGATGGAAAAGAATATATTGCACGTCCTGGCCAGTCGTTGTTTTATCTTCATTTAAACAGCCGATTTAGTTACTTGCTGGTCCAGCGAATGAAAACAGCAGCAGTGTGGTCACAATTTCATCTCTCTAAACTCTGCTGGGTCACATTAGAGAAATCTTCTTATCATCTTAATCCAGTTAATAACAAATCAGATAAATCACTCACAGAGAAATGATATCTTTACTCTGGAGTGGCAGTTTAAAATGGACACCACACACTTTAAAAACTTGATTCCTAATGGTCGATTAAACATTAAGGGATCCTGTCAGTATGGATGTGACCGGGAGGTTCTTATCACACTTTCTGATTCAGGCAAACAGAGCACAATAAATATTGCATTGGTTTAGGACTGCTACGGCAATCTGAACCAATGTAATGCGTCAGTAACAGATTTTGTAACATGTTAAAAGCAAAATAAATGGAATAATTAAAACTTCTGCCAAAGGATGTTCCCTGGACCACTGCTTTACAGCTAGCAAAATGCTATACACATGAACAGCAGATAACTTGTTTGCTGTATTAAGCCCAAAAAAGCACGCTGCATTTCTCTTTACCACCTAAGACATGAGAGAAATACAACAGAATGAATTCAAGTCATATTTCAATACAGCAGCAGCACAGGTGCCAAGTCAAACATCTTGTTTACTCTGCTACTGATGGGGCTCATCATCAATACAAGGCAAGCAAAGACACATTTCACATTCAGGTCTGTGATTCAGTTTCCAACAAAAGCCTTCTGGGTAGAATATTTTGCAGCGAAATTCTGTGTAATATGTGCATTAACTTTGATAGACAGGATTAAGGCCTGTATTTGTGAAAAATCAAATACATTTTAGCATTGCTACATGGAGGCTGCCTAATGAATATTTAAAAGGGACAGTGAGGATGGGGGTAAAAAGTGTCCAGCCATCACTCATATTTAAACGCTGAGCTGTTATAAGTTGATCCCTTTATTATGTTATTACAACATATCAGTGAGTCTGGTCCAACATAGTAAAGCAGTTAAGTTGAGGACAATCAGGAGACAGATAGCCCACATGAGACTCTCTAATCAATAGCTCCTTCTCAAAGTTACAGCCTCATAATTGTGAAGCGGTTCTTAATTATCTGTCAGCATTTCTCCACTCTGTTTCTGTCGAGAGTTGGCAATATTACACGTGGTTAATGGGCCTTTCTTGTAGCAGACATTTTGACGTGTCATAGCAGGATAAGCACAGATGTGACTAATAACCTTAATGATCAATTAAAGGGCCCCCACAAGACCTGCCAATCAGCCAGCGTGCACAGCAGCAGGGCCCTGGAAACTGGCTCCGCCAATGTTATCTGCTAGCTTTGTATACTTGGTGACCACAGCAACAGTCATGTGACAGGAGAGCACATGGCTGAATGACATGAAATAAAAAGAAATCAAGGTCATTTTTTTAAATGAAGAATGTTTATTGGATGTCATTTCCAAACAGCTCATATTTCCTTTGAATGTACAAATAATAATTAAATAAAACAATAACTTATGACAGGAACACCAAGAACAGATGTTCTTTTTATGGAAAAAAAAAAGACAGAGAATCCTAATATATCTTACAACACAGTTTATATGGGTATTTATGTCATTTGTATTTAAAATCATTATTAAATCAGTATTAAATTCGTTGAATGTCCAACTTTTGCCTCAGGGACAAAGAAAATATAGCAAAAACAACACATAAAAGGTCTTTTTGTTTATAATAAGATAATTAGTTTTCTATCATTGATTTTTGTATGTTGCTTTTGGTGTCAAGTAAGTGTGACAAAAAATAATTTAAATTTAAAATGTGTTTTTGAAACTATAGTTGTTGTTGTTGTTGTTGTTGTTTCTGACAACAAAACAAAAATTACAATACTTGAAGAATTACCCTGTAATTAACAGAAGCTGTGGCTAAAACCATGGAAGTTAGAAAGACCCAGGTTGAGTAATTTTTTAATAACACATAATCATGTATAATACCAAAGGATAAGGTGGAAGTTATATATATTTTGTTTTGATTATGAACAAATGCAGTGACAGAATCACAAAACATCATTGAATTTATGCTCTTCCATCATCTGGGACTTTCTTGTCATGGGCTGCTCATAAATCCTGGCTTCTTTGTGAGGATTTGCAGATCCAAAACGGAATCATTTGATTGGTGGAGCTCGTTTGGGGCATCTTGGGATTAAAGACTGCCTGTGGGGCTGAAGTTATGGCAAGATAGCTCAGAGATTAAGAGACTTTGCAACTGTGAAAGGACCTTGGCTCCTCCTTGACCTCCCCTGAGCTGGACACCTTCACTTTCTGATCTGTTTGTGTATTTTGCTTTAATCTAAACAAACTGCATTGATTGTATATTAAAGATGGTTGCCATGGTGCATGTGTATTTCAGTGGTAACTCTTTTGTTTATCCTTTTTGTATGTGAAATGTATAATCAAGCCTGAACACTGTCAATCTCCCAAGGTGAGTGCACCGTATGTGGTAATGGGTGGAGCTTCAGGGAACCTCTTTCCTCTGGGAGATTTAACCTTGCTGTGCTGCTGAGGCAGCAGACCAAAACACCAGGAAGCCTTACAGCCATGACAGAACAGGAAAAATATAGAGAGCTGAGTGATAGCTTGGGGTTTAGTTAGGACAGCTGAGGAAGTAAGAGGTAACTGGAGGATAAAACTGGGTGGGAATAGGGGAGGGCTAGCGTGTCAGGACTAAAAATATGGGTTGAGAGGAACAGTCGACAGGAAGGCTCAGTGTTTGGACAGGAAAAAAGGGGATAATGCAGAGGATGGATGAGGAAAGAGCTGACGTCACAGGTTACGTATTTGCATCTGTAGAGTACCCTTCACTTCATTTCCCTCAGCCTTGGACCAGGAACATGTCGTATCCTCTTACCCTAAAACGTTCAGAATTCATCTAAAGTAATTCCCTCCTCTTGTTCCCCGCCCCAAACGCAGGCACACATACAAGCATGCACACACACAGAAGGACACTTGTCTGTCTGCAGCTGGCTGTGGTCTGCGCTGTCTGGGAGCTAGAGTACTTCAGATCACCATGGATTACTATGGGATTTTCCCAGCAGCCTCTAAAATCTCTGGCTTTCAACGTTTAGGCGATTTGACTTTTTGGAGCCATAATTAACATTTGCATTCGTCTCATACTCGGCCAGCCATGACGTAGCCCTCGTTTTACTCCGGGGTTTCAACTTGCTCATAGCATGGCAGACATGTATACACAACATTTCAGACATGATAAGGTTGAAATTGAACTGCAGATCATTTATGTAGCATAAAAACAGAAAAGTCTATTAAATCAAAGTCTGCCAGTTATCATTGCATATTGATGTGATACGAGACACCGCTCACATATTTATGTCATTTATATGAAGGAATAGTACCTAATGACAGAAAATGACAGAAAATGACATAAAAATATTTATAGAGAAACACAGTGAGATAGAAACTTAACATTTGTCCAGCTAGGTATCCACAAAGAAGTGCCTGCAGCCCCACTGTGAAGTAAAATCACTGCATGCGACAGGTGCCTCAGAGAGAATAGACAGACAGCCACACTAATATGGCTGATATTGGAAGTAATAATACAGACAGACCAAAAGCTCCCAGAAGCCTGTTCTTATATTAATATTGTGTGAAGTAAAAGGAGAGACTCTTTCAGTCCTAAACTACACAGAGCTTGAGTTGGTCATACAATAGTGAGAACAGCACGTACCGTCACACTTTCACAGGTGAAAATGTGACGGTACAAGCCCAGGCAATTACTGATGCATTAGCAGAAGCACTTTGAAGACACGTTTTTTATGTTTAAAAAAATGCTTTAGAATATTTCAAAGGTGGAATATCTTGTAATATCTTTAATGTGTAAGTCAAATGAGAGATTCTACCCTACCCAAATGGGTATTTCCCCAACTTATTTTCAGTTCAGTAGATACTGGGTATCAAGTAACCAACAAACTCTGTGCTGAAATCAGTTCAGTTTCTTCACACACAGGAGTAACCTATGGTCAGTGTGAAGACATCCTCAAAAGATTCTTGGTTTTCATTAAGCCGAGTTTCAGATAAGACAGCAGACAAACACGGTAACTTTCTTAAGTTAGAATGGAAGAAAACATGACTGCATTTCAAATGGGGTTAACTCCATTATTCAAGCACTGTGGTTGACCCTGTGAGTAGATGGCTAAGAAGCCTACATACACCAACACACACAGGCTGTCCCCGCACACCCCCACCCACCCACACGTGCATACTGGTAAACACTTTGCTCAGCAAGGCTGGGGTGGTCCACAACTGTTCTGAAAGACACCACCCATCAAGGGATCAACCGACGTCAGTAAATCCATTACTAAAAATACTTGCCAATCCTTTGGGATTACTACGCGTAGCAAGTGGACACTGTGTATGCCACAAATCTGGAATTAGGCAGTGAAAAGCTGTCAATGGTGCATCAACACCTGATCCACTGTCTAGGCATGTGTCCTCAGGGCAAAGGTGCCTGTAACTGAATGACTTCAAATGACCTGCAACATATGTTACACTGAACTTTGTCAACTCTCTTAAAAAGGTTGAAAGCTACTTTATAAAGTTTGATTTTATGGAGAAAATATGTGCTTAAAGGATTAACGCATTCCTTGCTCTAGAAATGTGGTTAGAATTGGGCAGAATAAACATGCATGAAGAGTAAAATCCATTACTCAAGTAAGTGCATGCACATACTTTAAATTAAATAGGCGATAATAGGTTGCAGTGTTAAAGTTTTGCCAGAGGACTCGGGGGCACAGACTCAGTTGTTTGAGTATTACTAATATATGTTTTTGGAACACGCAGTGTTTCTCACTGGGCTACATGCTCCCTCTCCGTGTTGAGGTCAGGGCCAGATTCCAGGGCGTGGTACTGTGTACACAGTGAGCTCTAAAATCATTTACTTGTAATAGCCAACAATTATGAGTCCTCCACACTAATCCGGATCAGGTGTGGGGCCACTCTATTGAAGAAGCTGGGTTACCTCCAGGTTAGGCAGGCAGCCCACTATGTATCAGGAACTGACTTTTGCTGTATCTCAATTCCATACTAGAGGATACTAACAGTATGATACACATGGCACCCCAGTTGCCAGAATAAAATGTCGGTGTTGTGTGGTGTTGTCCTGCAAACTACTGATATACTACATTTGTGCATTTCATACATATGATGTAGTTCAGTTTACATTTATATGACCTAAGTTTCTTGTCTGAAGGAGGAGGGGATGGTGGATGGGCTGACACCTAGGCAAGATGGCTGCCAGGCAGCAGACAGGAGCAGACCACTGTCTCAACAAAAGCGGTTATTTTAACAAGTCAGGACATTTCTAACCATGTTCATAGCAACAAAAATAAATATTTTTTAACAAGAGGTACGGACATTTCCAGCCATGTTTGCAGCAACAAAAGCGGGTATTTTTTAACAAGAGGTCAGGACATTGCCAGCCATGTTTGTAGCGACAAAAGCGGGTGATTTTTAGAAAGAGGTTCGGAGAGTTCCAACTATATTTGTAGCGACAAAAGTGGGTGATTTTTACCAAGAGGTCGGGACATTTCCAGCCACATTTGTAGGTGCAAAAGCAGTTATTTTTTTAACGAGAGGTCAGGACATTGTCAGCTATGTTTGCAGCAACAAAAGCGGGCATTTTTTAACAAAAGGTTTGGACATTTCCAGCCTTGTTTATTGCGACAAAAGTGGGTATTTTTTAACAAGAGTTTAGGATACAGAGTCAAAGCTCTATTGAGCCTTGTATTCCTTTAGCCCTTAGCAGTAATGATTTTATGAGCTTTTTTAATG
>NC_065514.1:25306721-25362085 GCF_006386435.1 Epinephelus moara | reverse complement strand
ACTTCCAGCCATGTTTGTAGCGACCAATCCAGGTATTTTAAGCCAAAATATGATCCACAGAGGCATCCAAACATGGATGCCTCAGCCAAAGTCTATCATTCAAGGTCAGGCGTCTATGACCTATGCATAGGCAGTTTCTGTGGGCCCCCCATCCTTCGTTTTTTGATCCATGTCTCTCTCATGTACCCTTTTGGCATTGTTCTTTTTACAAGTCAGTTTGCTTTCTTTCTCTTTCTTTTCCATCTGTCTTTTTTTTAAACCCGATTTTTTTCTTTTTTCGGGAAAGAGTATATGTTCGTGGTCCAGCAGTGTAAGCAGTCACTCACTCACTCGGCTCTGGCTGAATTTAGAGATAAATCCTAGTGCAGGGGTGGACAAAACCATTTTGTGCTTTGAGAGATGAGAGGGAGCCTCAGAGGGCTTCCACTAAGTTTTTATCCAAAGTTCAGTCTTTCAACTGAGGTATTCAGCCATCTTAATTTAGTTTCGGCACTTATTACTTAGAAAAATGATATTGCAAACAAATTCAAACTTTTCATTACAGGCTTCTTGAGGGCCCCCCTCCCATTGGGTCCCTGGGCAATCCTCTCCACCCCTGTTCAAGGCAGTCAAACCCAATTTAAATGGATATAGCGCTAATATAACAATGCACGGTATTTTGAACCATTACACTGACAACTCTACAACTGTCTTGAGATGATGACCACTGATGTTAACACTTTTTTTCCACCTCTACCATGGCACAATGGCGAGATGCCCCCTCAATTCCTACATGTGTGCTAGTTACATAGCAGTGTTTAATTTCAAGTCAGAAGTTGTGGGATACATGTAGAGAACAGCTTTGTGTGTGGGTCAGGTACCGGTCAAACCTTTAGATATTCCCTTTCATGCTATGCAACTTTAGCCACTGACAGTGTGACAAGACCTTGTTAGCTTTGAGTCAAACAAAACCTCTTTCCTATGTAGTGTTGATGAGCAGTAGATGACCATTAATTCATGGATATGAGTGTAAAGGTTAAGTGCAGCTGTAGCTTTGTGGCTGCATAATCTGTAGAGGTTAAACAAGAGCTCGGCTGTGTGGATCTAATTATGATATGGTAATGCCAACTGTCACATTAACTCCACTGACATGTAACCCGTTTACTTATTTGACTGATGCATTAAGTCGCACTTTACTACCCTGTTGTAACTGACATTAAGTTAAGGAACGGGATGTTCTGCAAATGTTTGAATCTGACAGTTTTTGCTTGAATATTGCAAAGTGTTTTTCTATTGTAATGGGACGAGTGGACGAGTTCATAGCTCGGTGAAATTGCTCACTGGCGAGGAAGAGCAACGACGGGACGGTGTGTTTCTCTGCCGTCCGTTAATTGGGTTGCTCGTTTTGATGTGTTCAAACCTATACCCCATCATTTTATCGTAATCATCTTCTTGACTGAGCTTCGTAATGCCCTCATTTTGTTTATACCAGTCAGTTTGCTGATTAAGACAACCTTGGCCTCAGCTGGTCCCCGTCCAACGCCTCAGCCTCATCCCTGAGGTCCATGATACCCTGATAGTCTCAGCTGGAAACGGACCAAAGCTTGCAATCCTATTAGAACACTACCATCTTCCCAGTCCCAATCATGGTTTAATTAAAGCAGTCAGTCATGGGACAAGAGTCCAAAGAGGACAAGTGAATTAGTAGTCATGTCTGGCCCAGGAGGTGGAAGATTTGTATTTTTAATTTGTGTCAGTTATTGAGCTTGGTCTCTCGGATGTTTCAGTGACACTAGAGGTGATTTACGACTTTTAACTCCAAAATTTACTTTGTGATGGATATGGTAGGTCCTCTAAATCAATGGACACTGCAGATGATGTATCCCTGTATACTTAATACAGTATAAAAGATTAACAAAAGACATTTTTTACTGTTTTGTTGTGAGCATTACTCTAAACGTTGCCTCAAAATATTGAGAGTAGAAACAAAGCCTCTCCAAAGGATAAACTCACTACACGTCGGATGACTTGCAGAAAATGAAAAGGGGCCAAGGGGGCCATTGTAACACAATGCTGCCATCCTGTAGCTGGCTGATGCTATTTGTGGCATAAGCAATGGCTGGCAGAGCGGAGGTATGTAATGTTTCATGTCCAGATGAGGTATTGACTGTAAGCAGAGATGACTGGCTGTAATCTTAGAGACACAATGCAATTTCAGCAGGGCCAATGAGACCATCATGAGGAATCGGGAACACATTTTATCATGCAGGACCAGGATATTCGTCTCAACATTTTCTGGATAGTCTATACTGTAATAACTCTGTACTCTAAGGCAGGATTAAACCCCACAGGGATCATCTGTGTCATACAACATACAGTTTATACAGCTGTTTCATGTTAATGTCCAAAATGCAAGGTTAGAAATCTCAATACTGATATTTCAGTGTATTTTATTTTATGCAATCACTATAAATGTGATGAAAACATGTCAACATCTCATTTTTGACATTATGACCCCACACCCCGCACTCACTACAATAACAGTCGTTTCATTGGAGGAGTTATTCCGCAGATTCAGGCATGACGACAACACTTGGAATCAGTAATAAGATCTGCCCAAAATGACGTTTATCCATGGCATCTGACGCACTTTCCCTGACCTGTAAATATATTCTTCTTGTATTTATACCCTGACATGTGAACGAGTCATCTGGGATTTGCATTTTGTTCAATATCAGTATTACGTTAAGCCATAAATCTTATGCAACATTTTTTTTTTCTCCGTCAGTACCCATCCCTGCCCCATTAACTGTGTAACTGAAGTTACACAAGCGTTGTGTAGGGGAAACAGTTGGCATGCCAGCTAATCCAACCCAACACAAACCCAGCTGAGAGAAAAAAATGCACAAAAAAAATCAAGGGATGTCTGTTTCAATTACGATAACATTTGGATCATTACATAATAATCCAGTACCAAACATGCAAAATATCTGAGCTAATGTCCTCTCTAGTGATGAACACAGCCAGCTGCGGTTTTGTGTAGCCATGAAAAGACTAAGCGTGTGGGTTCAGTGTGGGTATGTAATGCCACATTGTGGAGAGAGTCTGAGTCTTAGTGAATGAAGCTATCTGACTGTTCCAGGAAGAATTTCTTTTATTAATAATTCATACAGATTTAATGAAAGCTGCTTCCAAATGGTTAAATAAATGTATATTTATTTAAAAACCAAGCAGGAATGTTAATAAAAGTTTTAACTCACTGTAAATGTACACAGATAAAAGTAAAGGTATCTGTGTGTCTACAGTGATGGTTAAAAGTATTCAGACTCTTTGCTTTAATAAAAGTTGCACCACCTCAATGGAAAAATATTCCATTACAAATAAAAATGCTGCATTTCAGAACTTAAGTAAAAGTACAACAGTAATGAAATGTATGTAAAATATTACTTTCATTATTGCTTTAAAACTTCTCAATGGTTTCTGATGCGTTAATGTGTAAGCAGCATTTTGTTACTTTACTTTTTCAAGCTGGAGCTAAATTTACTAATTTACATAGTCTATAGTTTAGTCTATAACAATGCATGGTATTTTATAAACTGATTTGTTTTGTATTTAAAATCTATAAAAGTAACTAAAGCTGTTAAGCAAATGTAGTAAATGTAGTGGAGTAAAAAGTACAATATTTCCTTCTGAAATGTGGCGTAGGATAGGAATATTAAGTGGTATGACACAGATATAACCAACTACAAGTAGCTCACTTGACTAAATAATAATAACATTGATACTAATAATAATTGTATTTATAAAGCACAGTTCATGGACAGATAAAGTCCAAATTGCTTAACAAGTCAAGATCAGGTGTAAATAAACAATAAAAATAAAAAAGAAGAAAAAAAAAAGTCCATGTTAGCCATAGCTGTAAGTGAGACAAAAACAACCAAACAAGACAAAAACAATTAACACAACTTTAATACTTTGATACCATTGAAACTGGCCTAGAACCGCCACTGGTTTGGACTATTGGTTGGACAAAGCAGGCACTGTGAAGGTTTCACTTTGGAATTATTTGTGACAGGAATTTCTCTAATCAGTTTTTTGTTTGTTTTATAAGTTTTACAAACCATATAGTTAATCAATAGATTTCAATCAGGAGAGACACTCTCTGAGGGAGTATCATATGTATTTACATGTGCACCTAAGAATAAGAAATGTGAAAAGTCTTTGGCAATTAGACCCCTTCGTGATGTCATATATTTCAGGAGGATGGTAAAGGTGTAGAAGATTAGGAAATCCGCCCTATGGAGTCTAGATGCTTGTGGTGGTAATGGTGGTAATGAAATGAGATGAAGAGGGAGCTGAGGATTTAGACGTGAAGAGGAATGGACTTTTGATGAGCTTGTCCTGGGTTCTGGATAAGGTGACTGGAGGAGAATGGAGTGGGGGAGGGCTCAATGATTCCACCTAAAATGATAGCTGACAGGAAAACAGATTTAAAGTTTGGCAGTGGCAACATGAATGGCTGAAGGAGATTGTGGCAAAGTTTGATTGGTTAACCAGGAGAAGGAACACCCATAGTCAGCTGATTGGAGGAAGTGGGAGTGGGATAAAGAGAGAATTGTAAGTGAGTATAGCATAAAGAAAGTCTTCCTGATTGAACTTAAGCTGAGCTTCATTTGTTGATATTAATAACAAACCAACTACAACAGTAAAATCCTACTTTTACAGTATTAATGTATAAGTAATAATAATAATAATATAGTGATTTAATGTATAACAGTATACAGGCTGGTATCATACACTGTTGGTACATTTTCCTATGTAAAGCAATACACCAAAATTCATACATATCCCATGTAATCATGAGCTAGTAATTAGTATAGAACCCATATATTTGGGAAGGACGCAATCATGTGACTGAAGCTCTGATGGGGATAATGAAGGAAAGACACAAGTTGGGGTGGTGGATGGGTCACAAAACACAAGACTTTTACCCAGGACTTTCCCAAGGAGACAGATGTTTGGTACCTGTGTGAACTTTGCGTAAACTTTGAGTCATTTTAAGATATGACATTACCATCTTTTTTTTTTTGTGTGTGTAAGATTATTTTTTGTTTGCTGCCTTTAATGAACAGGACAGAGTGAGGCATTGCCTCTTTACATGGGGCGCTGGCACTATCCACTACGCTACCGACACACTGAGTGTAAGCACATTATTGTATGCATACATATTTGTACTTAAAGGTCCAGTGTGTGGGAATTAGTGGCATCTAGCAGTGAGGTTGTAGAACTGAAACGTCTCCCCTGTGCCAAGCGTGTAGGAGATGGTGGCAGAGGCAAAAATGCAAAAACGCAAATGGCCCTATCTAGCCTCCTGAGACCCTGTGTCCTCATATGAGGACATCACATTTTGGGTTTACCGCACCTTATACTTAATTCTGTTTAACTTAGACCTGTTTTCCTCATTTGTGGAGATTTTTTTTTTGTTCTGTCTACTGGTAGTAAGAGCACAACACACTAATCCACATAAAAACAAGATGGCAGCCATTTCTGCCAAGTCAACCATCTACTCATCTCTTGTAAATGATTAATGCTATTGCACACTGTCCCTTGATAAACTAATAAACTAAACTAAGTCAGTCTGCAGCTGATCCTGACACAAAAGTGGATAAGCTACAAAACTTGATCAGATTTTATTGTTGAAACTTGTTTATTTATGATTAATAAAGTTTGTAGTTTGATATGCTACACATTTCTACCAATTTTAGCAACAGCAATAAGCTTAAACACTGTTAATTGGAAAGTAGACATTTGAAGACATTGGGAATTTATTGTCATCTCCTTTAAGGATATTGGGACTTAATTATCGTCTGGTTTGAGGACATTGGGATTTTATTATTGTCTCATTTGAGGACATTTCTATACTTATTAGATCCTACTAATCCCAAATATTCCAGAGATCCCTAAAAATGCCTACCAAACATAAGTTCTGATCTCAGGAGACTAGTTTTGTTTGTCCATTCCGGGCTACTGTAGAAACAACATGGAGGACTATGTAGAAGGGGACCTGCTCTGTATATATAAATATAGCCTAAACCTCTCATTCTCAGATAATAGAAAAAACCCACGATTCATATTTTTCAGTGAGTAGCCTATAAACTAATGAGAACAAAGTTATGAATATTATATTCTAGTTTTGCCAATAGATGCCCCTAAATCCATACACACTGGACCTTTTAAGTAGCCTGCATTTATTTTGTACTCGCAAACTTTTAGTCTACTTCAGTAACCTTTTGAATGCAGGACTTTTACAAGTTATGGGGTGTTTTAACAGTGTGATATTAGTACTTTTACATAACTAAAGGAACCTTTTTCCTGTACAGGTGGCTGCAATATTGAACTCTATAATAAACTGCCAGAAAAAGCTGATATGTTGATTTAACAAAGTTTGTGGATGTTATAGGAGGCGTGTTAGAGGTTATCCCCAAATTTATACATCATAATGCATTCTGCAGACATTACCTAATCAACTTTTACTTAAAATGCACCATGCGGATGCTTTTATTTGGAGCACATTATCTACTTTGAATGCATAATGAAGCTCAGGTTGCTTGTATGCGAACAAGTGCTTCCTGCAACTATAGACAGTAGGCTACGGTGCCGTCAGTGCATTCACACTCTAAATGTTGGATCATATCTGCAACACCTTAAAAGGTGTGATTTCCACAAGATGTTCAACTAGTTTTTCCTCACATGACCAGTGGGCTCTAACTACGATCACACCGACATTACAATCTGTTTCACCGTGTTGTCTTCTATTATCACTCCTCAGTAGGAAACAAACCTGTCGCCAGTCGAGCCACAGGAGGCACACATGCTGTCAATTCATTAGAAGACAAAAAAAAACCCGCGTCTTCATTAACTTAATATAGCATTATCTGTGCTCCTATGATACCGGCTCCCTCCCTTCCTCCTGTGTGATGCTGGTGGGAGAGGAGGGGAGAGGTGACGGAGGGGGCTATCATGAGCCACATTATGTAAATAAGGTGCAGGGGCATGTGCCAGTTAAACCGCAGTGCCGTGCGAAGTGAGACAGAAGCAGAGGCTTTGGACGGTTGAAGCCGGGGCCGTCGGTAGATGGCGGTAACCCAAGAAACCTGATCCACAGGGTTCTCGGGCACTCTGTCTCAGTTTGCAGCACTCGCACTGAAGACAGAGGAGCTGAACAGTTTGAAGGACATAATAGAAAAAGAAAAGAAAAAAGAGAAAGCCCAGGAGAGCTCACGGCGGGTCTTCTCGAGTTTTGCGCGCAGCCCTCCCGAGCCGGAGACGGAACCCTTTGCCACCAAGAGAAAACGGGAAAACTAAAAACGCCATGGAAGACAAATCTAATTCGTTCTCCAGCAACAAGGAGGAGAAGGCGGATGGGAATAATGTTTTTCAGAGGCAAGACTCGATACAGAAAAATAACACGGGGAGCCAGAACATGAAGGACCACGGCAACTCAGTGGGCTTCAAGGGGGAGCGGGAAGAGGCCATGGTCGGTTTTGACGATCTGGAGGGGGCGGCCAGGCAACATGGTTTTATGCAGAGGCAATTTGGGGCCATGATGCAGCCCGGAGTCAATAAGTTCTCCTTGCGTATGTTCGGCAGTCAGAAAGCCGTGGAGAAAGAGCAAGAGAGGGTTCAAACGGCCGGATACTGGATCATTCATCCATATAGCGATTTTAGGTAAGAGCTGGAAAAGACACCTGCTCATCCACCCTCCCCTCCCCTTTCTACCCACCCCTCCCGTCACCCTAGGGTCTGCAAGCTATACACTTTCACACATAACGCTCTGTCATCGGCACACGCACAGCCTGCCCCGAAGCGCTAATCTACCTCTGTATTTAGGCAATCAGGCTTCCGCCGGCTGACGGCTTCACTGACTCGAAATGTGCCCAGCGAGTGTGTGTGTTTCATTGCGGCATTTTTATGAGAGTAGAGAGGGACGCATTAAAGCTACAAAGGTGTATCAGTGAGATGTCCTTGGAAGAAGGATGGTGAATGTCATGATTTGAAAACACACACAAGCGCACCTTTTTCACCCCTTCATGGTTGTTTCGCAATAGCAGCACAGTGTCAGGTCCTCATTGCGACATATTCGACCCGTGCAGGGGCGGCAGTACCTGGACACAACGTGACAATGCCACTGCACCATCACGGTTGTAAACATTTCATTGTAGGCGGCGGTATAAGACGACGGGCCTGGGTAGCAAAAAAAAAAAAAAAAAGAAAAAAAAAAGATGCACAGAATGCGGTAAGATCGTGCACGGAAACGATTAAAGAGAAAATGGCCGTGTTTTGAATTAATCAGTCAAAATAGATCATGCAAACATTTGACAGCGCTGGTGAAAGAGTGATGTGTTTTTGAGGGAGGAAATGTGATGGAATGTGTTTGTTTCATGCCACACTCCCCTCCTTGGCATCCACTAAATGCCACAGTGACATGATTATTGGTATTTATGTGGCTTGTCAATCTCTCAGCTTAACACTTATAGTGTATTCTCTTAAAGATTGAAAACAACACTGTAAAACTGCCTGTTTAAAGAGCCCATATATCACACATGTATGAAAAGCAGTGTTGCAAATGAGCCTAGCCAGTGTGAGTCCAGACAAACTGCTTCTGATTTGCCTTAATTTGTTTCACATTTCTGGCACAGTGCGTTCATATGGTAAACAAATGAGATCAGGTACAGCCAGGACCGGTCCTCCACAAGCTGCGTGTTTACAGTTCACCACTCAACCAATTATGCATCTCATCTGGCCCAGTCCCTGCACCAGTGTCCCCTGGCACAGCTTGATGGTGACAATCATCCCCCAGTTTTCCATTGAAGCTACATGTAACTTGCCAGGGCACGTTGATCCCTCTCTGCCTTTAACACTGGAGCTGTCTGTGGTCCTGAACTCAGAGCAGGCCTGAGTATGCAGCACTCTGCTCCTCACAGCTTTTATACTGCTGCTGCCGCTGCCACTGCTGCTGCTGCTGATTCAGAGCCGCTGGGTTCTGCAGGCTGAATTCTAACATAAAGAATTGAAATTTATGACTGAGTGGCTTTGCTTTGCTTTTTTATTGATACACAATGGTTTTAATGCGACGATAAAACACATCACGGGCAGCGCTAAAGTGCACTTACCATGTAATCACACATAAAGAATAATGCTAACTAGGATATCCCGCACTCACCCACACAGAGACATTGGCATATGCACATACCCATGTGCTCACGCAGATGTACAATGATGGTGGGCAAGGATTAGTAGTACAACACAACAGTCAATGAGCTTAGCAATCTCTGAAAACAATTATGTAAGGAGATTGACCCCCCCCCCCTCTACAAGATGGCCAAAGGGTAAGACCTGAACCATTCAGTGATATGCGTACCTTTTTCACAGCTGGCAATTAATAGGCTGTGTTTGTGATCTCCCGTATGCTGAACTTTGATGAAAGAGATGGAAAAATTAGGGGAAAAGTGAAAGGGAAAAGTGCTATAATGAGAAATAATGGATCATGTCACTGTATGTCTGAACGTATTCTAAATATGAGACATATTGAGCCATCAGTGAGAATTTTGCGATTTAATCTCTGCTCAAGGAGATCGGCCCTTTTATTCCACTAACTCAGGCTCCCTAAGGTTCCTTCCTCATGACATTTTCCAAAGGGCGTTTTTTTTTCCCCATACAAAGTCGTTGTCCTCTAGCCAGTTTAAAGACACAGCCCCTTTATGCCAGTGAGATTGCCTGGTGGCTTGTACTTTGAGGTTATTTCCCAGTGCTTCAAGCTACCTATCAGGCTGGTGCATAAATGATGTAGATGCAAGGGTACACTTAGTCTGGCAGCTCCCCTTGTACTGTAGCTTAAAAGGTAATCTAGTTCTCAACAGTGAGGCTTAACCTAACCACCTAATTAGTTTTGTTAGTTTGCTGCACAAGTGTATTTCACTATTTTTGTTATATATTAAACATTTTATCTCCCTCATTCTTTTCTATACTCTAGCAGAACCTTGTATGACCAAAAAAAGAAAACACTGTATGGTCTTTTAATGAAAACTCTTACGTAAGTACAGCCCATGAATGACACCACTATTCACGCTGGCTTTATATCTCTTTGTGGGAGTGTTTGAAACTCAATATCCAACATATTCTTTGTACACAGTGGCTGCTTAAAGATTAATGGCAGGTTAGTAATATTCATTATTCATAGATTTTTAGAGAGGCCCCATGCATGGCCTCATACACCTCGGGTTATGCTAAGAAGAGGCCTTTGTCGTGGCCTGAAAGACTCTCAGTGTTGTTTTAAAGAGGCTGCCTGTTTGGCCAGGACCGTGGCCATATTTTTGTTTGCAGTTTTATGTTGATGTGCTACCTGGAAAGTATCGTAAACAAAATCGGGCAATTTTATATGGCAACCTCTCCATGTCATGTAAAATTAGAACATGTGGAACATTGTAGCTGATTCAAGCAAACGTATTACCCTCCAAGAGACAGTTCTACAGTGAATGATGTACTTGCATGCTGCATTTTAAAAACCTTATCAGTCAGAGATGACTTAGACCTCCATTTATTTGATCTGAAATCCAATTTTTCTCACTGTATTTATCAGTACAGGTATGTCACCTCTTGTAGCATGCTGTGCTCGTTACGTTGCAGATCTGATAGGGTCTGGCCCTGCTGAGAAAGATTGTATGGGGTTCCCTCTGTTGCTTGGCAGGAGTGGTCTGGCATTGATTATGATGGAGCACTTGTTGTAGGGAGGAAACCTACAAGAAGGAATGAGCTGGCTGGATTTGGAGCAGGATTGTTCGGCTGAAGCTGATTCTTTGAACTGCAGCAGGGGTGGTAGCTCCACTACGATCATTGGTGCTTCATGGTCTGTCTTTTTTGGGTTCTACAGCTCAAAGATCCTGTTGTTGTTATTATTGGTCTAATGAGCTATAAAAGTCATATGCCAACTTATTGCCAAAGATCTTATATGGCTTTTTGGTTGGTTTTGCTGTCTGAACATTTTTTCTATGATATATTGGGGTAAGAAAACCTCATTTTTTTCATACAGTTAGTTTCATACAGGGTGCATACCACTGGCACAGGAACCAATGCTGTGTCTGCAGTGTCACTGCAGAGCCTGCTGTGTTTGGGGAGAGTGATCCAGTGATTGCCACTCCCACTTTAATCAATCAGAACAGCAGTTTGTTGGTGTCTTCCAGAGCGGGTTGACAAATTGAAGAAGGACTTGGCATGAGAAATGAGTAGCAGTAGTGCAGGGTGCAGAGCTCATCTGGGTGTGAATGCATAGCTGGGGCAAAACCTCTCGGCACCTATGGGCTGGAGCTGGAGGTGATTGTATGTGGAAGCAAAGCAGGTGCACCAGTGGAACTGCCGAGCCTGAAACCAGGAGTTTGACTGGTGACTGAGTGCATTGCTGAAGTAGGAGCTACATTCACAGCTGGGTGCACATGCTCTTAGCTACTGGTTTAACTGGGGCTGAGTGCATTCTAGAGTTGAAGCGTTGAAGCAAGAGCTTTTTTACAATGATGCAGCAAAAGCTGGGTGCAGTCTTCGAGCTGTCGTTGGAGCTGGCTGCATTGGCACACTTTGTGACTGGCTCTTTAAAAAGAGAAAGGGCAACTCACTTAGCTTTCAGACATCTGAAAGTCTCTTTTTCAGGGAATTTGTTTATTCTTAAACTTTGTGAACAACTTCTCTGTAATGCAGCATGCTTTGCTGTTTCCTATTCTATAGTTTGTAATTCAAGAAGCAAAACACAATGTTTTATTCATTAGATAAGTGGGCGTCTTAGAGGTCTTGTACAGTATAAATGCTTCCTACACAAGTCATGGGAGAAACAGAATTATCTTGGCGATGTGGGCACTCCGTGGGCTTTTGACTATATTAATATGAGTGGAAAACATCACACATTTACATTACTTGAAAAATAGCAATTTAACAGATGCCAATATAGAAATTCTTGAGTGGTATAATGGACTTTCTGATTCTTCCTTTTAAACCCTATTGATTTTTGGTGGCAATTAATTTGATACTGTATTGTCAATGTACAGTAATGACAATGTTTTTAGTCGGGTTTCGAATCAGACTTCTCCGAATCGAATCACCGAATCATCGACTATTCGGAGTCACCCCTAGTTTTCAGTATAAAAAGAAAAATAATGTAGTTTAATTGTAAGTAGTACTGTTTTGCATGCTATTTCATAGATTATTTTAGATCATGAACATTGACTTTTTGGCCCTGTTTACACTTTGTATTAACATGCGTTTTGGGTCATTAGATTACAAGTGAACAGCTCTAAGCACATGTGTAGATATACCCAATCCGTCCTCGTCATGATATCCAATCACTCAGATGTGGCCACATTCTTTCAGCAGTGTGTACGCTAATGTGTCCTGGGCCCCATTGAAGCTGACGTCCTTGCTTATATGACTCCTCATCGGATATTAAGGAAACTTTCTGTTGCTGCATAGGAAGGAACTATTTCCGGAGTAACTCTCTTCCTGGCGAAAAATCAGTTCATCGTCTGCCCAGTTAGCACGAGCTAACACAGCAGCAGCCGTTAAACAGTCCCAACAAACTCACATCGACATAGTATCGGCTTGAGGCTTGTCATTAAACCCGTCAATAACTGTTAGATAATGTTAGCCACATGATGCTAATCATTAGTCCTGCCACTGTGAATGCGCAGGTGGATTCTTACCCACCGTCCCCAGCACGAGGCTTGCACTCCCGCAGCACTAATACCTAATTTTATTTTGCACAAAGGTTCCGCAGAGTCACTGACATGATTTGTGAGGCTTGGCAAGAGCCGCAGTGACACACCTCTTGAAAAATATCATTACATGCCACAGAAGTTGGGATATCAGAGCCGGGAGGTGGGATTCCTTGACAGTTCTGGTCCCAACATGCATATGTTAAAATACATTATGTACAATCCACTGCATTTATATGCCTGGCATGTACAAAAGGGGTTTGAAATTGCCTGTGCAGAATGCATAGGCGCAGAGCCACAGAAGTAAAACTGGCACAAACCTCCCGCCAGTTAAAAACAACAACACATTTGAACTTTGCAAATGGAAATGATGTGCATTTTTATTTGCACATAGAACGAGGAAGTGAAATATGATCACACGTTTTCATTGGAGATGCACTTTAACGCCAGGTATGAACAGACAAAGACTGGATCACCCAAAATGTGTCTTAACACCAGGTGTAAACAGGCTCTTTGAGCTCTTGATTTTGAACTTCCTCTTTTATTTTTTCTCTCTGTTCTAATACAACTCCCTCCTTTTAACAACAGACAAATTGTCTAAAGTAATATATGTTTTCTACAAAGATCCCTAAATATATGGTTATAATCATGGTGTAATCTTTATATTTGTTCTCCTCAGATAAAAATAGTTCATTCAGCGTGTTTTGTTATGAAGCAGTCAAAAAGATGAATCATAGCAGATGTCATCACTGCAGCCTCTTATTAAACATTAAAATATATAGGACAAGAGAAACTCATTCCATACACACACACACACACACACGCACGCACACACTTTACTGTATGCACATTATCCCGGCTAAAGGGGTAACATTAAATTGAAAGGTTGACAGTAGAGTGCGTGTGTTCAAAGTGGTGTGATTTATGGTATTTTTGGTATTAAATCTCATGCTCGTTGAGATTATTGCATAAATACTGTATGTGTCTACCATTAAAACTTGAGAGGACTGAATAGCATCAAATAATCCAAAGTGCATCATGTTCTGTGCTTTGATTCCCCACTCAAGGTGTTAAGTCGAGGCTCTCCATATGAAGAGTCCTCTCCATAGGCCCCAGTTCAATACCTGCTGGTGTAAAAATACCTATGGTGGATATTATGAACCACCTAGATGACCGCTGCTTAGTTGAAGTGAAGACAATTATCGGACACATGATCTGTGGATATTTATAAAGCCAAGGCCCCGTCTTAATTCATTCAAACAGATCCATTACTGGGTGGCCAGCCAGACAGGCAGCCTGCCAACCAGCCAGCAAGTCCATTTCCATCTTCGACAGCAGCAATGGATGGGTAGCAAGGCGGAGCAGAGGCAGGCAGGGATGGCGTCAGTGGAGAGTTTTTAGCACGAGATAGGATTCCTGAAAGCACCTATTTTCATTCACGGTTGCTCGGCCTTTATTGAGGCCCAGGACACTTCGTGAAAAGAGCAGGGTGCTGATGAATCACTTCTGGCTCTGTTCATCACAAGACAGAGGGCAGGGACATTAACACAGCCAGGAAGGATGAGAGGGTTTCATTCTTACAGGGTCCTGAATACATACAGCAAGTGCCAGCAGCGCCTTTCTTGATGTCCTTGAATCATAGATAATTTTGGGGTCTGACAAAAGACTAAGAAGACATGTAGGTAACAGCGCAAGCATGTGTGGATGTCAGAGCTGGACCTTATGCTTCTTACTTCCACTTGTAGTCCAGCAGGATCTATGACCCTCTGCACATACACTGACCTCAGTCTTGAAGACTTTTCTTTGTGGTAGCATGTAAGCTGATATATGAAAGTTCCATCACAGAAACAACAAATAAGACTTCAATAACAACCATAACATTGTTTAGCCACGTTAGCTGCAGGGCTCAAGGAATGGCATTCGATCGGTCAGTCCCGCACTTCGGTCCAGACTGAAACACATATTGGTTAAATTGCTGTGAAATGTTGTACAGATAGTCGTGGTCCCCAGAGCACCACCACAAAGTTGATATTTGTGGTTGTGAGTGAAATGTCTCAACCCACGGACTGTGCAGAAGGGATGCCAAAAGTGAAGCCAAAACATCTAGACATTAGCATTTATCTCAAAGCACCACTGTGTTTCAGTACTGCTTTGCAGAGCTGCTGTAGACTCTTGATGTTCTTTATTTCCCTTTACTTAAATGCTGTTTAGCTTCACTCTTACAGCCTTAATGGAGGACTTTGATGCAAAAAATGGACAGCTTTATCCCCTCAAACAAAGTCCTTCAAGTGCAATTAAACTATTTGGAAATGTCAGGCCACTTTGTCTGCATTAACTGTCTACAACATGTTTTCTACCTTGCATAACTGATTCATATGTGTCGCTTTGCAGGTTCTACTGGGACTTGATAATGCTCATCATGATGATGGGGAATCTAATCATCATTCCTGTGGGAATAACCTTCTTCTCAGAGCAGACTACCACCACCTGGCTGGTCTTCAATGTGGCCTCGGACACCATCTTCCTGGTGGACCTGGTCATGAACTTCAGGACAGGGATCGTCAACGAGGAGAGCTCCGAGATCATCCTCGACCCCAAGGTCATCAAGATGAATTACCTAAAGAGCTGGTTTGTTGTGGACTTCCTCTCCTCCATTCCAGTGGATTATATCTTTTTAATAGTTGAGAAAGGCTTTGACTCGGAGGTATATAAAACAGCTCGTGCCCTGCGAATCGTCCGCTTCACCAAGATCCTCAGTCTTCTGCGTCTGTTGAGACTGTCCCGACTCATCAGATACATACATCAGTGGGAGGAGGTGAGTATATGTATATTTGTGTACATCAGTAAAATATAAGGAGATTGATATTAAGCAGAGGGCAGGACAGTGATACAGGCTTATGGTTGTTTAGATGGTGCCTCTCTGGCTGGGTGCTTTTCCGAGCATCACGGTAACAACCTTGAAAGGTTAACGCACAGATATAATTGTGCACATTTAATACTAATAGGTGCTGTCAATCATCACTGGTCAGAGGGCTTATCTGTGGGTAACAAGTAGTAATGTCAGTTTCAGCTCACTGATGGGTGAAATTAATTCAAAGTCAGTAATTCAGAAAGAAATTGCCTCCCATTTCTTTATAATGTAAGGTATATAATATGTACGAGATGCTAAATGAACTGCTTTCTTAAGGGGGACCTATTATGCTTTTTCATATTTTGTTGCTCACACATAATGTTTCAATGAAGGATGTTAATATTATATTCGGGCAAAGTTTCAGATAATAAGGTAAACATATGGAGAAATAATCCCTGTGAGCAAAATCCTCAGGTTTCAGGACATTTTGAACACTCCCTTTCCAATATTTCGTTCTACTCTGGTTACAGCATGACATCATAGCGTGCTGGATTTTTTTATATAGTCATCTGCTCCAGAAACACTACAGCAGGTATCTACATTACATAGCCAACACTGCTACATGTAGCAACATGCTAACATAAAGGGAACATGTAAACCTGGTTGCCAATGTTTTAATTTTCTCCCCGATTTTGGATCATATACCTGCTGGAACATGTCCGTTTGAGAAGATTTTAGTTTAGAAGCTTTTATTGGTGATTTTGCACGTTAGAAAGGGTTGCTATTCTCTGTTACAGTCATTCCCCAGCTGCAGTAGCTGTGCAGAGATGCACAGATGCGAAAGACCTGGGAACGCTGACCAATCAGACAAGACTGGGCTTTTTATTTTTTAGAGGGAAGGCCTAAAGACACAGACTATTAAACAGAATGTCTCAGACAGAGAGTAAATACAGGTGTTCCAGCACAGACAGTATGAGGGAAACAAAGTGTTTTTTGAACATTAAAGCATGTAAACATGTTCTAGTAGAAAACTAAAATACAACTATCAACCTGAAAGTGAGCACAATAGGTCCTCCTTAATGTTTTGCTGGTGTGTTTGTACTAGATGACTCTGATTATGAACATCCACAAGGTTAAACCCCACCGGACATAACTGAGAGTGACACATTATTACCCTCCATGGAGTCATTGCACTCCCTGACTCAGACTGTTTAACCAAGCTATCCTCCTCCTGGTAACGATTTCATTACACACCTCAAGATTGTGCTCCTCCGTATCATGAGCAAACCATTCTGGCAGATGGATACATTTTAGACATTACGACCGAAAGCACCGACATTACATTTGATATGAAATGGAGTTTAGATAAAATGTACGTGGTCGAGTATAACAATAGTTGCTCTCCCTCACCTCGTCCTGAACGTCCTTGCTCCGCGGCTTCCTGTCCGTCCCTCATTGTCTGACTCCCTTGTTGTTATCGCTGCTCTTATCCATGCTGTTTGCTACACTGCTTGAAGCAAATTATGTTTTTGTCAGGGCTCAACCTGAACTTAAATTCTTTGAAGTGCACACACACTGTATAGTTAAATGATATGCCACTAATAAAAAATAGTTTATTTACTGTATAAAGATGCATTTGGCAAAGTAACTGTTATGAATCAAAGCTTTTACAAGCACTCTAACAGCTATGACTTAGTGTGAATAGTGCAATTGTGCAGTGTGTCCAATCCCCAGCCCCCATGCTATGGATCAGTGAACATTCATGGAGCAGCAAAAGATCATCTTTGCTGGAGTACCAAAGAGGCAGCGGACTTTGACAGTATTTGTGGTATCTTATATTTTTCTGTCAGTGTATGTTTTAAGCTGTGTTATATTACCCACCCATTCTGCATAGTGTGGCATTTGGAAAACAAAAGCATTATTCACGCTTCAGCAAAGCATTACTCCAGCTCCAAATGTGGGTTTACTGTAAGATACACACACACACACACACACACACACACACACACAAATACAAACACGTCACAAACCATATTCTGAAAGTGAGCACCATATGGATTGCAGTTGCTTGGTGTTATCTTGTAATGTACACATATGTGGAAAGTCGATTATGAATTTCCAATAGGGGCAGTACCGTATACGATGTTGCCATGTAGTTTGCAGAGCTGCATGCAGTGGGAGGATAAGATGGTATGGACCAGGTTAGACACACAAATAGACGGCGCCGCAAGGTTAATGAAAATCTGCAGTGAGCATGCAGGGAGGCAGGCAGTGCAGTATATATAGGGATGTGTCATAATGCTCGGATACAACAGCAGAGCTCACAGCCCTACACTCTCACTTCGTCTCTCTCGTGCTCAGTCATTCCTCTTTGTCTCCAACCGTCTCTCTTCTTCTCAAACTCTGCCTGCCCGATTCTTTCACTCTGGTTCTTCCCCTCTCTCACCCCCTGTGCATGCCTTTTCTCACTCCTTCACTCACAGTATGCAGTCCTCTTTTAGCACCCTGTCTTTATCTACATGCTGTTTTGTCTAACCTTTGTGTGCTTAAAAATACAGTAAAGAAATTGAATACAGTTGTTTTGGTGTAACCAAATTAAAGAGACACACTGAATAATAAAACAACAGCGAATCGGACATGTCCACAGGAGACGTGAGAGGAAAGAAAAGGCGCTCGGTGGAAATATTCCAAGCTGTCGTAACATGTTAGGTGTAGGATGCAGGATTAGCGCTTTAATGGGGAGACAAATGCAGTCTCCTGCCGTCATAATGGGTTTCAAGCAGCGAAACATCATTACATCAGCCCTGGGATGGACTCAGTTAGTTATTCAGACAGTGAGTTTTGGCAATAAATCATCTCCCAGCCTGTATGTCCGTCATTCCGTCATCTGTCGTGTGCTCCCTGCCCCCCCCCCCTCTTTTCACTTTGTCACCATCTCTTCTCTCCATCTGCGAAGTAAAGAGGGCCGTTATTTCATCAGCGTCAGAACTGGGCTAAGTCAGATTTGTTGTTTGGCCAGTTCTCTCTGTCAGTCTTATTCTGTGGTTTCTTCTTCTCCTCACAGGCTTTACATTCCTACAGCCTTCACTTTTACCTCACAGGAGCAGAATTTTCCTGCTTGGTGTGACAGATACCAGATACATACAAGATTCTAAAGAGTATTTGATGAAAAAAAGAGTTATGAGGTATCACATTAAAGGCACAGTCCACTCCAAAAACAAAAATACATATTTTTTCCTCTTACTTGTAGTGCTAGTTATCGATCTAGCTTGTTTTGGTGTGAGGCACAGAGTATTTGAGATATCGGCCTTACAGGTGTCTGCCTTGTCTAAAATATAATGGAACTAGATGGCACTCAGCTGGAAAGCAATGCGTCTTTCCAAATCATGACCCAGTTACTCAAGATAATCCAAAGACCTTGTTGTTGTTGTTATTTCACATGGAACTTTTTTCTTTCTACCAAACTGCACCCACCAACCGTATCACTGCACAGAAGGAAGTGTGCATCTACTCATGGATGAGAGGCCAGTGTTCCTAACAGCGTCAGATGTAAACATTAAGGGTGTCTTCCTCAGCTGAGCATAATGTTAGCTAGCTCAGTGGTGCTAAAGGAGCTAGCAGTAGATGCCTCTTCCTTCTGCACAGTGAAAGGGGTGTCGAGAAAGAAAATAGCTCCGACATGAACCTGCTCACAACAAGGTCTGTGGATTATCTTGAGTAACCAGGTCTTGATTTCTGAAAAGAGACATTGCTGTTGAGTTTTTCAAACATATTTTTTTGGCGCTTTGAGCACCACAAGCACTCGGCAACTCACACCAAATCAATCTTGATTGGTAAATAGTACGACAGGTAAGATGCAAAATATGTACTTTTGATTTGGGGGTGAATTGTCCCTTTAATGTGTTACTTCACGTCTCAGTTTTCTCAGTAAATACTCACCTTTGCCTTCTTATAAGTGCTTGTGTCAAAACAGGAACCACGTACGTACTGACAGTACTGCTGGGAAGTGGCTATTATGGCTGTAAGTAAAACAGCTGAGTGGCAACTGTATCGGTGCCCACGAAGGAACTGATGCATCTTATTTAAGCAACTCACTGATTGTCACTCATTAGAGAGGAGTAGTAGATGACTCCATCTGGCTGTGCCAATTAGTCAGAATAATAATGATGGCAACAACAACAACAACAACAAACAAAAAAATCTATATTTGATGCAATAGTTTGATTAATTATTAATGCCACCTCTACTAGATAACTAGTGAGATGGAATTTGTAATTTTTTGTTACACAAGCTCCGACCCCAGCTTTCATGCTACTAGTTGTTACTATTTCTAACTGTATGCACAGTTCTCTGTGTGTTTGTTCAATCATTCATTCATTTGTGTGCTCACACATAATTATTGCAATGCGCAGTGCTTTGGGAAATTGCAGCATACAGTGTGAAGGTCACGCAGAGCAGTAAATACGCTGTGTACTCAAACACCACAATTTAAACAAGCACGAACCAAATGGAGGCTGTTGACACATCTGGAAGTAACTCTGTGGGTTTTTTTTCTTGTATTCTTGTGATCATGTAAGCACTTAAATTGGACCCTTTTAGTGATTCTAAGTGGCATCAGCATGTTTTCAATGTACACGATGTATAGCTTGACTCGTGTATACCCTGCACGCTACACAGAAAGTGTTTTAGACACTTTGTATGTGTGCCAGAAAGGGCAATGAGAATATGTAGAGCAAGTTTTGTCTTCTGCCTAGGGAAATGTTTTTTCAAGGGCATGTTGTTTTGCCTCTCTTGACAAGATCTTAAGCGTTTTGGTCATTTTCGGAAGCAAACTTTTACTGAAGCACGACTATTTAAAACATTTCTTTTGCTATAGTGTTGTAGTGGGAAATCAGCTTTTTGTTTTAAGCTGCATGAAATCAACATTTTCATATTGACAGTGGGTCAATGTAATGTGAAAAGTGTCGATCTTAGTGATGAACCCACAGAGGATTTACACCTGTAGTTCTCCTCAGCAATACAGAGCATTTTAGCATCTTGGGAGTTCATGATTTTAGCTTTAAAGTCGCAACTTTCTAACATGAACAGTGTTCAACATAACATTTTTTCCCCACTGGCCCCCCGGGCCAGTAGTTCAGAGTTTTACTGGCCTCTTGTATATTCTTACTTGCCCAAGTAAAAAAGAGAGAGAGAGAGAGAAAAAATGAATATAAAACTTCATTTAATTTATCTTCATTTCATTTAACTCCATTATACCTCATCGTAGTGCGTGATGGTACAGCAGTCCTCGCAGAAGCTGACGTATGATGTCACAGCCTCTGTGTACTCATCCACTTCTTAGATGACCTCACAACAGGATTACAGAGCTTCTGCCTGTATGAGGGAATCAGGTGGACGGTGTTGTGGTCAGAGTGGCCCAGTGCAGCGCGGGGGACGGTGTGATAGGCGTTGTTAACAGTTGTTTAACAGTGATCCAGGATATTCTTCTCTCTGGTCGGACATTTTATAAACTGTTTGTATTTGGGGAGTTCATGGGTGAGGTAACCTTTGTTAAAGTCGCCAAGGACATTAACTCAGGAGTCCGCTCCACACACAGTAGGCTATCTGGTCGGCGAGCGTGCGCTGTAGCCTACCTCCTGCACGTTGGCCTGCGGTGGGATGTAAACACCGACAGAATGAATGAAGCAAACTCACGGGAGGAGTAAAAAGGTTTGCAGTTGATGAAAAAAAGATTCCAGATCAGGAGAGCAGTGCTGCTGGATCACTGTCACGTCATTACACCAGCCGCTGTTAAAAACAGGTACCGCCACCTTTAGTTTTGCCGGAGAGTTCTGTGTTACGATCCGCTCAAGAGTTGGAAGCCTGCCAGCTGCAGCACAGAGTCCGGTATCGATCCACACAGCCACATCTCCGTGAAGCACAAAACTGCAGGTGTAGAAAAGTCTCCGTTTTTCAGTAGCTGAAGTTCATCCAGTTTACTGGCCAGTGAACGCACGTTGGAGAGAAATATACCTGCATGGCAGCGGTGTGCGGTGTCCGCGTTGGCGGAGACGCACAAGTGCACCGGCACGTTTCCCCCTCCTCCGGCGTTTCATTGCACAAAGGTGAGGGCAAAAAGCCCAATAAATCCACTGAAGGCTCGAGAAAAGTAGGATAAAAATCCGCTGGAGTTGTTCCCCTGACAAAAAAAGCCTTAGAGTGTCACTGGCCCTAGCGGGCCTGTGACCTGTCAGTCAACTTGCCGACATACTTTTTGATTGGCCCCAGGCCATCAGGCCATGGGTTATGTCGAACCCTGGTGAATACTGGACTCATACTCATCAGGTGGCCAGAAACGCGACCCCAAAGGAAAGGCTTATGTTGTCCCCTGTCTTTTGAATGTACAAGTAATGCATTAGCAATTCCAGACCTAGCATATTTGGTGCCCTAGGCGAGCTTCCCCTGGCGAACGACCCCCCCATCCCCACCACCCTGGAATAAAATATAGCTTGTATTTATCGCAAACAAGAACAAGAGCTAATGATAAATTACACAACTCAGCTTCTAAATCAAAAACAGTGAAAGAATACAATATGTGCAAATCAAAAAATTTCACCTCATTATTTTTTTGGTTTGGAGGGCTTATTGTGCCTTGGTTGGCTCTTGCCTTTTCATTTTCTCTTACTCTGATGGGGGGAGGGGTTGGTTTGTCATCTATAGGAAGGTCCACCACTGAGCATGTGTGATAGCTCAGTATTTCATACCCAGAGAACCCTGACAAAATATCCCCCATCGGTTCCTAACACTCACCTATAGCAGCCCATGGGAGAATTGTATTTAATTGCTGAGTATTTAATAATTCAATGAAATAATGAGAGCACTTATCGAGGGCATTTTTTGCCCTTTCATCTGTAATTTCACAGGCATTTTTAGATCTTTCAAGGGCATTTTTGCCCCCTGCTCCTATTCATTTCTAACCCTGCTTCCCTTATGTTTTCTTATTATTTCATGTCCTCTCAGATACAGAGCTAATTATCCCAATGACCTTACAGTCACTGCTTTTTCCCCCCTCAAACTTCTGCTGTTACTTTTGGACATGTGCTAATGTCGGAGAGATATTCCAGGAATAGATTTAGATACCACCATTTTTTGCTTCATTATATTTACTACAAACATGCACACCAGGGGGATAACATTTTTAAACGGCTGCAGAGAATCCCCACAGCTCCCACTGCCACATCTGGCTCATCACAGCCACCAGGCCTCCTGCCAGATCCCAGCTCAAGCACAAGGGCTCAGGTTGAGCTTGTGGCAGTATACCAGCCCCCCAGGGGTGTTTGTACCCTTTTCAGATGCCCTGGGGAGAATTTGTCTGTCGCTCTACCATTGTTTAAAACTTGTCAGTAACAAATCAGTTGACCCGATCTTTACACTTTTGTGTTTTATTTACTGAAGTGCTGTAATAATTAAGTCTCACTATAAATAATGGCATATTTATAATAATATAATAAAGTACTGAAATATATATTGACAATGAGTAAGAATAAAGAACCCACAGCAAACATGTACATACTAAAAAGAGGAACATCTCAGCTTTTGTGGACATTTGTGGTAATATCTCAGACTTAGAAAACTGACACTGTGCTATTGTCTGTATAAGGTACAATATATGGTCTACACATTACAATTTAGTCTAAATATTTTCAGTTTTAGAGGCTATATTTTACCAGTATAAAACCAGACATCATTCATTTTAACATCTGCTGTATATATTAGATCTTTTCCCTGCAGGGGAGTCATCAATAATTGCTTTTTAGCACATCTTTTGGGACCTATTTATTTATTTTCTGTGTTGCTGCATTGAACATTTATATGAATACGTAAGTGATAAAATGTTTGCAAGCTATTTTAGCAAACTGCACAGCCGGGGAGCTAACAGTAGTCTAAGCATGTATAATCCCTACGGACTAATTATTGATATATGGCAATATATTGCATTTATCTTTTACTGATAAACTAGCTGTAAAATCATGGCATACTCTCTTATAAAACTGTGGGAGATTTGTTTTATTGACATTTAACTGTGCTCTGCTTTGTGGCAGCTGAGGCCTAACATTTGAATAATGGCACACCATTTTTGTGTGTTTGGTTGTTTGTGTGTGTTAAAACGGCACAGACTCTGCTGTGTTAAACACTGTAACTTAAGTTAAACATACTTTATAAAATACCTACCTTGTAATACATTGACTACATGTGGTAAATGTATTTTGAACCATTTTCTTTTTTATTCAGGGGTAGGTTTCCTTGTTAGTTAAACAGATATTGAGGTGTATCACAATACATGTCATCTGGTCATGTTGCAGAGTCAACTGTATTTTGATACCATTGTAACACACTATCAGACATGGTGTGTTACACTATGATTGCTACCTTGTATAGTCAGTATAAACATAGTAGGGTAGCAGGACAGGAGGTAATGTTACCGGTGTCACCTACCACCCAGAAGTGCAGCGCCTTCGCATTAATATGGGTAAGATACAGTATTGTTCCTGAGTGGTGCACTTTTTTTTCCCTTTACATGGGTCTTTTCCAGTTTCTTTTTTCTGCTTTTGAAAGGCAGCTCCCGATGATGAAACTATATCATCATCTCATGACATCGTGTCATCACCAGAGTTGGGTTTGTGGTATAAATATGCCCTCAAGCATAATTTTTCAAGGGCCTCTGCCAATCAGATGCACTGTATACATTCTTCCCTGAATCATTCATGTTGATTTATGTCATGATCTCTGGCATGCAATAAGAGCTATATTCATTTTTTTATTTTTTTATTTATTTAAGGAAAATTAACTGAATGTGCGTGAGGCACATTGCAGCTTGCCTGTAGGAAGTGGCCGCTATGCTAGCCCGCTGTGTGCAGCTCCACTTTGTCAGCGTCAGAATCATAGAGCTGTCATGCAACATCAACTTGAGAGACTGAGTCACTTCTCAAGATCAGATTGTTTTATTAATTCACTGCTAACGAAAAAGACACTGGTTTATGATTTGTCTTTTAAACTGCCTAGTTGTTGTTGTTTTTGACAGGAGATAGGCAGCATCTGCCAGAGCCGGCTGCAGGGCATGATGCAAGTGATCTGTTTAATTATAGCGTCTGCAGCGATACCTTGTCCAAAGCAAAGGCGCACGGTTGATTCACAGCTCAGTCGGTAAATTGATCTGAAAGGGGGGAAAATGTGAGCCAACTGACCTGGGTATCTAGTTCACTGTGTGGGAGCTGTAGAGGAGACGTTAACTACAATTACGCTGGCTAAATTTGGTCTCCACTATTGTGTGACAGCCTGACAGCCGACCTTTTTTTTAACACAGTGTGTCAACAGACTGACAGTGGAGGTGTAAATGTTTGTCTGCACCTTTTCGCAGTGTCTTGTGGTATTTTGTTTTGTTTTTTTAGCTTAATGGCCATGCTGAATTAAAGCCAAGACAGAACTTAAAAAGTGTTTCTTTACATACATTGTTATTTCTATAACAATGTATGTAAAGTGTTTCTTTACATACATTGTTATAGAAATAGCTTTTCCTTACCTGTTACCTGCATTTCTTATAATACATAGTGCAGTTCCAAAATTAGATACATTAATGTAAAGAAAACGGGCATTTCACATCAAGGTATAGGACAAGAGAACAGGGCTGCAAGGAACTGTGTCTCTCTACTGTATTACTTCTTTGACAGATATCATAGACTGTATAAAATAATGGATGTAGCCACTGTTTGTCAACTTCTGTTTTGAAGCCTTTACTTTGGCATTTTGGCCGTCACCACCTTGGACTTTATTGAGACAGAAGTGACCATATTTGGACAAGAGGGTGGAGATAACCCTAATGCTAGCTGCTAGCTTGGTTAGTATGGTGCTTTTTATGGCTATGGTTAACTTTTGTAACGCTAATGCTAAATTTTGTTAGCGAAAAACGGGCTTAAAACCATTAAAATAAAATCTACTTAGTGGAAAAACTGAATATCTGACTCCTTGTGGGGTCTTTTAGTAAAACTAAACAAGACGGTTTTAGGCAACCAAATTTTTACATTGAACTTTCATGAATTGAAAGCATACTGAAATAGTGACAGCTACCGCTGAATTTGGTTTTGTCATGGTTATATTAGCTAAACAACGTTGTCCCATGTGGTAGCGACTTGTCAATAGATGGCACCCTCTTATCACTCAACGTGGCTAGGCCCTTAATTATGCATAACTTTAACCCTTAATAACATTTAAACAGGTGACTTCGCCCCCATAAAGTCATCATGAATGTTGAAATTAGCTGTAGAGACCACAATCGTTTTTTTGTACCAGGCTGTAAAAATGTTTTTCTGTTCTGTAAAGTTAGTTTTTTTTAACCATAGACTGTGAAAATAATGGACATAGCTACCATGACGTCACCCAGTGGTTTGTGGATTACCGTTTAGAAACTTCGAGTTCGGCTCGTCAACCGTCGCCAACAGTAGGAAGTGACCATATAAGGACGAGAGGTTGCCGCTGTGGAGGAGCGAGGGGTGGATCTGACTGAGAAGCCGAGGACACTCTTGGCAGACAGCCTGTCACTCAAAGTGGCTACCCTTAATGATGACTAACTTTAAGCCTTAATAAAATGTAAATCAGCCAGTTATAAAGAACATCGATCCTTCATACAGTTTTCATGATCAGGGAAATTAGCTACATAGACCAAAACTGTTTTTTGTACCAGGCTGTTTCTTTCTGCTGTAAAGTTGGGCATTTTGGGGGTCTATGGGGATTGACTGGCTTTTGGAGAAAGCTTCAAATGGCCATTAGTTTTTGGCACTTCCGCATTGGCTTCATTTTTAGGCCCCAGAGGTTGCAACTTGATTTTAACAGAGGATTCTATGGTGATTGACTCTGTTTTGGAGCCAGCCTCAAGAGGCCATGAAAGGATCTGCAGTTTTTGGCACTTCTGCATAGGCTTCATTTTTCAGCCCCCGAGGCTGCTGCTTGACAAATGCCATGGGGGTTGCATTTTGTCTCCAACCAACAATCCAAAGGTTAAAGCTAATATATTCAGTATGTACAATACAATAAACTGTTAGAAAGCACTGGCGGCGTAAGATGTAAGAGGAGATCACGATGAAGCCACTGTGTGCAATTTGCCACTTCAGCAACAGATAGTGTGCAGCGTCACAGAGATTAGTCGGCTTTGGTTTATAGACTCCTGTGGAGTTGATTCACCTGTCTCTGAACAGGCCACGCCAAGTCCTCTGTGACATGAGGCCTCCGCCCCAGTCCCATACAGGGACACAGGTGCATAACCGCACACATACACACGCACGCACGCACGCACGCAGGCATGCACGTACGCACACACACACACACACACACACACACACACACACACACACACACACACACACAGAAGGTGTGCTGAATCATGAAGTGCTGAATCATGCGTGAGGTTGAAAGAGAGACCAAGAGAGACAGATGGAAATAGAGAGGAAGAGAAGAAACAAAGGGAGGGGGGCAGTGTGTGTTACATTTAATCTTTGTGTGTGTATCAAACAGCAGCAGCGGTGATTCCTGTTCTATGTTCCCCTGATTGATTTTATATTGTGTTGAGCCTCTTTCTCTCTGTAATTATTACAGCGTGTAATTAAAGTAAGGACAAAGGTTTTTTATGACCCAGCGGTGTTTTTTTGTTTGTTAACATGCAGTCGACCTCTGCTCTGTTTGCACCTACATGCAATTCATCACAGCACGACTTTAAACAAGGATGACATGAATCTGTGAATCTACAATGCATTCATCACCAAGAACAAATGACATTTATAGGAGGCTAACTAAAAGGAGCCTGGCCTCATTACCATGTGCTCTCAAATGGCATTTAGTTGTAGGACACACATACAGTAGTGAGGAGCAGGGATGTGACCGGCTGCAGGACTCTCCTCCGTGAAAGAGCTGTGTTGGAGCACAGTCACTGGCTGATGACTGTATACAACTGTTTCCTGTTATGAGATGTGATTTGATGTGATTAGAGTTGATTTGCTCTGATGTGATGTGCGAGGCAGCGGATTGTTGCGGGACTGTGTCATGTCTGGAGGTGACATGTGACAGCTTGGTACTGTAGGACATGCGATCTTTTTGCTTCCTGCAATATACTGTAAATATCAAGCTGCTGGTACCGCGTTTGGGTTCGCTGCAGCAGAGACAAATAATGGAGATAATGACCCAAAATTAGTGAGTGAAAAGAAAGCCTCTGGAGTTCAATTTAACACTGTTTGACAAGGAAGTCTACTGGTGAAGATTTATTGAAACTTTGCTAAGAAAGCTGAACAACCCAGGACATGTTTCAACTTTAGAGCAGGTGTTAGTTAGCCCAGATTCTGTATTCCTGCTGCATGACGCACAAGTAGCCACAGCTGCACAGCTGGTTGTTTATATTTAATGCTCTCCAACAACACCAACTCGGACGTTGGATGTTGTTTTGCAAAGCACACAAAGGTCTGGCTTCACTCGAGGGCATGTTGGGGACACTGAGGGACAACCTCTCTGTGCCTGAAGTCGTACATGTCATTTATCAAACAGAGGCAGCAGCCTGTGCGTCGTGAGTGAAGTTTACATTTTATTTTTATGCATTTTAGTTTGGTGCATATGCAGACTGATTGATGATTCACCACTTTCAACTTATTGTGATTGTTTTTATTGTGCTCTGCAATAAAATCTTCTATCGTCCCATCCCTAGTTGCAGCTGTAATAAACCTGGTATCCAGTACAAAATGACATTTTGATGAGACATTTCTAATGTGCATTTGGATACAGTTACGCAAGAGTCCATGGAGACATCAATCATATCACTGGCACCCACACCCCCTCCATGCAGCTGTGATCTGAGCTTCTGCTGGAGCGGGCGCTCTGTCTGGGTCACCTGTCTCTGCTTTGGTGCTGCTCTGCTGTTTGAAGTGACTTTTTGGTGCTTTTAGTGTTCAGTATTTTACATTACGTCCCTCCATCTTATTAGACGTAGTTTATAAATGTTGAATGACTCATCTTGCATTTTACCAATCTATAAATACAGATTGTCATGATGTTTTTGCAGGTGTATTTTATATAATTATAATAATTAAGTTAGACAAATTCCACCACTGGTCTGCTGACTTTTAGTAAGATGAATGCTCATGACGCTATAATGACTGTTAATTTAAATGGAGTCTGGTGGGTTTGGCAACAGCGATTTTGGGGCTGTTTCTGGTTGAACAAAAAGGATGTTACTCTTAAATAAAAAGGTCTATCTCTGTAGGGATCCTTTCCATAACTTGTGAGACACTAGACACTTGGAATAACAATCTGAGCCTGTCAGTGGCAAAAACAAGCACTTTTAGTGAATGTACATTAATGGTGCACACCAGTCCTGAGTGTTATGTTGCAGCCTGTTTCGCCGCTGCTGGCTGCAGCACTGGACCACTTTCAAAAGTTGCTGTTCCCATCAGTCACGGTTCAGCATACATTTGACCATGTCACAAATATCACCTGGAACACCTACAACAGTAATAAAATAAACTTATAACACCAGGATTAGGCCAAAGTTTAATATTTTATCAGTGGTGCAGTGCGGATACAATTAATCAATATCCATAATTGGACAAACATATATTTGAAGCAAATTTGCTGCCCAGTGCTCAAGCACTTGGCCATGGAACAGTGAATTCACTGTTCCCTCTTCTTCACTCTTCAATTTTTCATCAGTGTTCAGGCTCCATAGTGGTGTTTGTTTTTGTGCATACTTTATCCCATTTGGTTGAGCAAGTCTTAAAACAGCAGCCCCGTTTTTGTGGAAAAAAGCTAACAAATTAGCATTTTCATGTTAACAATGAGAGTGTTTTGCATCTTTTCATATTCGGGTCTGACTTTGTGACAGGATAGCTTGTGAATGCCTGTATTTACGCTTTGAATAGTCTGTTTTTTGCTGTTGGAGGATGCAACAGGATACTGTAGCCCCTTGGTGGTCGTTGTCAGAAACAGATTTGGGAACCCCCCCACCCTGTATGTAGTGCTGCGGAGCATGACGGGGCAGGCTGTAGGAGGCGAAGCAGACCTCTGTTGTCTCGAGTGTGGGAGCTGCAGCCTGCGGGGGGCTAAAGAACTCTGTCACGTGTCTTTATGTGTGACATTCTGCCTGTCACACATTTGACATGTTGTGAGGAGGGGGACCTTTTCCTGTTTAAGAGACAAGCTCAGTGCCATAGCAACAGCATCAATGTTAAACGCTCTGGACAGGAATTGGTTATTTTGTTTTTGCAACGAAAAAACAAAAATGTGCTTTTTAAACCATTTATTGTCTTTCTGCTACCATAGTTGTTTGTTGATTTATTTAAGCTTTAGATTGTGCATCATAATATATATTAATAAATGTTGAATTATGGCTTTCCAACAGATTTATGTAGTACTGAATTCAGATTAACATGCACATTTTTGGGGGTGCAGTCCTTTCTTTTAGTGCAGCTTTTAGCAATTAATCTTTTCCAAAACAAACATTATGTCTCTGCCTCTATATCTATTTCTATCTTTTCACCCCATCTCACACACACACTCACACACTCACACACTCACACACAAAGCAAGCAAGTAAAGACACACACACACAACAGCCTAATGGACTCCTCCAGTCCAATTTTGTCTCGCAGACAAAATTGAAGGACAATGCTTTTTCCCCCTCTCATGCTGTCTGTGTTGTTGTCCTCTCTGTTTTAAGACACGGCTCTCTGACGATGAACATAATGTGCCTTGAATCGTGTTCTTGCTCGGCTCACTGAGGGAAGCTCACTCTTGGCCCACGGGGTGGAAAATCCCAGACTCCACCGCCTGAAAGAAAGAGTTCTTCCTCCTCATTCCCTGTAGATTTAACCCATTTTCCCTTGCCAAGTCACTCAGTGCTCCTTCTGTTGCTAGTTGGTCTTGTTAACTGCAGTAGAGAGTGTTAATTGCTTGACCATATGGTTTAGAGTACAGAGTTAATTGTCAGACCCATGGCGTTAAAGTGGAGAGAAAAGTATAGCTTTAAACACACTGATTATAGTGTTGTTGTTATTGTTGAGTCAGAGACTGGAGGTAGTTTTACACACAACACTATAAATACAAGGTGATTAAAATCAGTATGTCAGCAGCAACGCCTGCACAACAGCTCCAGTACACAGTCTCATTATAACTTATTGGTTAAATGAATAAAAGTGTGGCTTGGAGGTGGTGTGCAGGTGTTTTTCTTGATATATCAAACACTGGATGTACCACACACACAGGCACACACTCAGTGTGTCTTCTAGATACCTTCATAAATAGATCAAAGAGCAAGAGGGAGGCTAGAAAGCATTCAAGTGAGAGGAAATATAGGTTAAAAATAGGCTACATCGTCAGCACCCATATGCTTCAAGCTTAAAATAAATAAAACACAGTGTTCAGTGAAAATGTATTTCCTTATTAGGTAATGTTCAGGATCACTTAAAGCTCGCTTTGTCTTTTTATATCTTATGTATAATTTTTAAAAGATGAGCACATCTTTGGCAGAAATGGTATATAATATTGGTAACTACGTTTTCATTCATTTGTAATCACCTGGAAATAAGAACCATTGTGTTTTTGTTACCTTAGAATGAGCTGTCCATATACAGTGTGGGTCCTCTCCCACAGAGTCAGCCATGTTGTTTCTGCAGAAGCCCTGGATGGATAAACCAAACAGTGGCTCTAGATAGGCCAAGGTTTGAATTGCTAATTAGATGTCTAAGTCTAAGCAGGCACCATCAGGCCACAAGCACCATCAGGCACCAAAACTCATGCATATCCAACATGATGATTAGCCAGTAATTCATGCATATTGAAAGGCTACGACCATATGACCAAAGAAGGAAGCAAACCATGTTTCTTTTCCAAAACCCAACCACAGTAACTTTATTTGCTTAAACCTAACCTCCCTAACTTAACGTAAATTATGTAAGTTATTTGTTACATTTTGCACTAGCAACTATAAACCCCTTAAACCTCCCATAAAGGCGCTATACAGTGTCCCAAAAACTCCTTAAGAAGGGGTCCTTGTAACTGTTACTTAGGACTGTCATACGTACAATATTAGGTGTAACCGTCACTGTGCGATAAAACAGGGTCTCAATGGGCTTCTTTGCCTGGCGCCCCCTAGAGCCTAGGATGGGCACTGGGTCTAAGAGACACGCTGTTGCTGTGTCTCTTATAAACCACTTTTTCTGCCTGATGTGTATGTGATTTAAAAAAAAACGTGCTTATAGATCATATTCATTGAGCTTAGAATCCTTATATAATACCTGCTGCAGGCTTTACAGGTCGGTTCGTATCACACTGTCACTGTAAGTTGATGCATGACATTTAAAATGTTGTATCCTCCTCCAGTGGGAAAACCTCCATACGTATATCTCTCTGTTTTCATCTCTTACTGTCACTGTCAGTATGTCTCCCAGTTCGGTCCGTTATTTGATGTAAGATATAAACAGACACAGTAGAGACATAGAGACAGAGAGGCAGTGACACCGAGGGGCAGACTGAGAAAAAGAGAAAGGACAGTTTGTCTAGACAGGAGGCCAAATCTTATACAATACCAACATAAACGTGTTTGAATCATAAAGATAAATGGAGTCAGGTTTTATGCTACATAAATCAGAGTAGCACATGCGCTGCCATCTTCAGTCACTGAGCCTGGGGTGTAACTGTTTCAGCAGCCCCACAGCAGTCAAACAAAATCAACATCTGCTGTTTCCTCCGACATCTGCTCCTTATTTTTTAAGCATTGTTTTGTTTTTACACTTTATTTTATGATATTCAGCAAAAATATGAATAATTTCCATGATTTGTGTTAACCCCCTCCAGAGTTCTGAGTGGGAAAACAGTCAACGAGAGCGGCTTTGATCGCCTGTCCGTCCCCATGGGATATCCCCCTCTGCACACAAGTTTCCTTGGGCATGGTGTGCACAGTACAGTGAGCAGACAGATGACAGATATAGTCTTGGGAGAGGGCTAAAGTGATAAGTGTGGAGATTAAGCTAATCTCGGGTTATTTTTGTTCGCCGGGCTGTTGTTGGTGTGTGTGTGTGTGTGTGTGTGTGTGTGTGTGAGAGGTATGTTGGGAGGCTCACACTAAAGAAAACATTGGTGATCCCTGAGAAAAGCTTATGATCTGTGTACTACAAACCCTGACTGATTCTCTATGAGGCACATAATGATCCCTGGTAACACCACTCATAGCAAACATATCCTGTAATGATGCTTTGTGCACCATAATTAATTTGTAACTAGTGAAGCATTTAGGGTTTTCCTACTCTCATTTCCCAAGAGTTAATTTTGTGGTGGATGGATTTACTGCTACACCCTTCATCCATCTGTCATAAAGGCAGCTGTGCTCATCTTTTCAAGTCTAGCTGTTAATATGTATCTAAAAACAATCATTTATAACGTGTCATATAGGGAAATAACTACAGCAATGAGCTATTATTGCATCATGGAGTGTTAGTATGGATGTCCATTTGTGACTACAGCACAGATTAGATTATGTAGCATATCAAGTGCAGTTACTGATGATGCTACAGCTAACACAGTCAGAGGTATGTGAGACCAGATAATGCTGTTGCTCCACTCTGGGTTATAATATCTGCCCCCATAAGGCTGTCTGTTTACAGTATTATTGCATTGTTATGGTTATATAGCACTTATGTTTTGCTGAGTCTTTTTCCACATCATGCCAAGAAGAAACATTGCCACTATTAGAGCCATCATAAGTTGCATTTGCAATCCAGAGGCCACAGTAAACAGGAAGGATCAATTGCAGTATCAATTTAATTTATTAATATATCAATATCACTGAGTACGAATGATTCACTAATCTAAACCTGTGAGGCTGTTTCTGTATTTTGGGAAGAGTGTGCCCTCGCTGTAAAATGTGGAAGGAAGGGTCCATCTTGCTGATGTTTGCATGAGCACAGCAGGTCACCCTGTGCAATCCAGTCAAATCCCTCCTGCTCTCACATGGGCGCTAATCTTCCCTGACTGCCGTCTTAGCACAACCACAACTCAAGCTCCAACACTTGCCCTTCCTCTCTTTCACTCCTCCATGACATCTGCAAAAACGGCGTCTTTGCTGTCGTCTTTCTTTCTCTGTCGCTTGCCTGCCTGCAGTATTTTTTCTTTGTAAATTAAGTGTGGTCAAATTCAAATGATGAAGTCCCCCAAGATGTACAAAAATTTCTCTTTTGATACTCCTACTCCTTAAAGCCAAAAATTAAATATAAAGTTGTCAGACAATTCAATTTATTTTGTAAAATGCAGTGTGGCTTCAAATGTTTGTAAAATCCCTTTTAACTTGCAACTTAAATTTCTTTAAAAAGTGAAAGTTGTCACTTATATGGTACATTTTCATCCACCTTTTTATGTGCATTTTCAGTTCACACATAAATAAATGTGTTATTCAAAAAATCCTGTAACATTGCAAAAAAAAAGAAGTTTTATGCTTAGGGGAGGTAGAAAAGTTAGTGTACTGGAAACAGACTCAGCAAATAAATTGATGACATACTGTCATTACATTACATTATACCATCAGGCCACCGCAAACTCTTTTTGTCGTATCTGGATGGCTTTTAAGATGCTCATGCTCACAGGACTGTTCCCAAAACTCTTCCAATAGCAAAGAGCTGTAGTTGTTTAGAACTTTTTATTTCCATTGTCGAGTGTGCTCTCTGCTATTATTATACATCCATTGTTTTCCTTTGTTTGGGGCTGTTTGAAGTTTGAGTCATGCTCTTTTAAATATGTCATCTCTGACATCTCTGTTCTGCAGTGGCACCTGACATGCAAATTAGCACCACCTACTGCTTATCTCAATGAACCAACCCCCAATATTTGCATAACCGTTGTGGATGGAAAAGCACATAAATTCGCAGTTCCTTCCAATTTACTAAAATATTCTGTTAAAATCTGCACTACATTTGGATGGAAAATCAACAATAGTAATAAACTAACAAATGGCATGGACAGTGGAATCATCACCTGAATCTGCAGCTCCCCTCAGCTTTATGGAGCTTTAAAGTGAGTTTCAGTTCATTTGCTTAACTGTCCGACCTGCAACTTTAGTGTTCTGGTTCACTCTCACTGCTCTCGTAGTGTTGCTTTTAGCAGATTTTAGCAAAAAAAATTCTGAAAAACCCTCTGCACACAACCTGCTCAGCAGTAAACAGCAGACAGACAAAGTTAATGACTAGCTGGTGAACAGAGAGCAACATTTAGCAGCTAAAGAATCAAAAATGTCTCTCAAGAGGCAGAGACCGAGCACAGATATGAAGGAGTGAATTTTGGACTTTTATCACATGGACAGAAACAGGACTCCAAATGAAAGATGATGTTTCTTCACCACTGCTGTTTGTGTAAATGCAACTGTTTGCTAACAAGTTCACCATATCAGCCCTTAAAAGTTGATGATATGTCAAAGTTGTGTTCACAACTTGTTTCTGCTGCCCTCACATGGGCAAAAACATCAGTTATCTGAGGCTTTATTAAACTACAGGGTAAATAGTGATATTAACTTACAATACAAATTAAATACATACTGTAAGACATTTATACTGAAGTGTCCTGAGAGAGGCATTGCTATAGATGGAATCGAATATGTGTTCACTAACTGCAGACAAATAATGTTTACTGGTATCAGACACATTTTATCTCTCTAAATATTTTGCCAAATTGATCTGTTTCTGTTTTCCGCCTCATATTGATGGAGCACGCCTCTCTGTCACCTCCCCGTTATCTCTCGGCTCTTTGCCTCTCTCCCCCATCATAGACTGAGTGACAACATTATTCCAGGAATTAAATCAGTGTCCTCAGACAAACTGACCTGCTGAAACAGACTTGCATAAGCAGACAATTGAAGGGAAAATGGGTCATATGGTGGAAACAGTCAACTGTTTGTTTTTTTTTAACAATATGTCCAAACAGATTCATTTGGTCTCTCAGAAAATCTTCTCATTGGACAGATGAGTTGCAATTGCACAGGTGTCACCGCCTGAGCTAAAAGCATTGCTTGTGTTTGGAGATGTCAGTCATGTGTACATGTTTTCTTAGAGCTGAGCTGATGTTGTTATTTTGTTACCGCTGCTCAGGTTACAGGTACAAATCAATAGAACATTCAACCTCCTCCTCATCCATAAATACATTTACTTGTTCCCCTGATGCACTGAGCATTTCCCTGCATAAAGACTTTTATAAGCCTTGAAAGACATTTCTGAAAGAAAGTACATAAATTAACTTAATTGCATACAGTACATTATTACAGTCAGAAACAAGGTTTTTCTATTGCATTTCAAGTTAATGTTTATTTACCACACATTGTCCATGCAGAAAACATCATAAATGTGACCCCTGTGGCTGCGTGAGCTTCTGCCCCAGAGCATGCTGCCTCTGCCAATGCAGCTCTGAATGGTTGAGCACGGATTTAGGCAGAACAGTAGTGTCGAGGTTATCAAGCTCACACGACCAAAATAGACGCAGAGCGGGTGAGACAGCGGGCAAGGCAGCTACGCTCGCAGTACAGTGTGATGTGCTTAGTGGAGGAACAGGAGAATACTGCTGACGGACACAGAAATGATGGAAAACAGAGCGGATGAACTCCCAAAGGAAAAGAGCTACATGGGCAGAAAGAGTCTTTATTTTAACTCCCGATTGACACATGACCAAGGGATGACTTTCCCAGTTTAATGAATGCATTGGTTGATGGTTGGTGTTAGGGTTAATCCAGTAAAGAACAGTATCACCATATCCTTTACAGCACCACACATGCAGTCTATTTTTATTCTACACTTTCACATTAAATTGTCATATTTGAGATCAAGAATCTGCTGAGGTCACAAGGCATTTGTAGATTAAGTGTGTTGAAAATTTCATATCAAAGTAGCTGCATAAAATAAAAACAGCAGCATACAAAAAAAATAAAATAAGTCCCCAGTCTATCATTTGTTTTGCAAGTTGAATATTAAATGACAGACTTTAAAGGAAGCTAACTTTGGATAACACGACAATATGTGACTCCCAGTGAGTTTTAGCTGTAATGTGCATTTATTACTACAGTTCTGTCCTCTGTGGCTCATTAGTGGCAATGAGTGCAGCGATGCAAATCTTTTATTGTCTTTGCAAGAAATACTACTAGAATTTGAGCGCTTGTCAAACGTTTTTTTCTTTCATTAAAGGTTTGCTGCTCAGGTGGTAACAGCTTAATATGGTAACAATATGAATGACTGTCACAGAGGATGGCAGGGATTTGTGTGGGATGAGCAGCATGTTAAAGAAATGTTTTGTATTATATTAAATTAATATCAGGAATAATTCTAGAGACTGAGGTTTTTTTAAAAAAAATCTTTTGTCGTGTTACTGATAGTTTTAGAACAACAATGGTGTAAAGTAACTAAGTACATTTACCTAACTTAAAGGAAATTTCACCCCCAAATGGCCATTTGTATATCAATTACTCACCCTGTGTTAGGCTAAATGTGTGAAGAAAACTTTGAACGAAGAATCCAAAACCAGAAAATTCTTCATGAATTGAAGTCAAAGGGGTCCATGTTTAACAACGTCAAAACAATATCAAAACAACTGTTTACAAACTTTCACACAACTCGTGCAGTGTAATCCAAGTCTCATTTAACCAGTCATATGCTCAGTACTTCCCACACAGACAACACTTTCCAACACGGAACTGAACAGAAAGTGAAACATATCTTCACTCTCTTCAATTAATTAAGTAATTTATCCTTGCTGAAAATGTGAGCTGCTGGTATCACTGTATTCATAAGTAGTTTGTTTGTGTTAATGTGTGATTTTGGTGTTTTCAAGGGTTAGTTCAGATTCACCAAAGTCACAATATCACAAACAAACTAAGTGATCGATGCAGCGGTACACCAGCACCTCCCGTGTTTAGCAAGGTAAATTTACTGTGTTTGTGGAATTTGGCTTTTGAAAGAGCATAGAAAGGTTCCACTTTTACTTACCTTTCCTGTCAGAAAGGGCTGTTTTTTGGGATGAACTGAACGTATAAATGATAAATGAAAAGTGGTTTATACTGCACAATTTGCTTGAGAACTTTCTCAGTTTTTGGATTCTTCGTTCATGGGGGAGGAATGCGAGAAAACAAAATTTTCTTCATTCAACATAACATGAAAAACATGAATCTTGCTATAGATATAACTACTCAGCAGTACATAAAGTAATAAATGAAGATTGACCAACTAATACATTAAAATTATGCTTAGACATTAATGCATTATAATAATTTAATAATAATATCAAACTTTTTGCTTTTCTGCTTAGGGTTAGGGTTAGGGTTTTTTCTTTCTTTTAACCAGAAATTCAATTTTCTAAAAACTAGGCCTTAAAAGCCATTAGATGGTATTAAAATTACATTTCTGGGGTCTTAATTGCTACAGACATTTTATCTAATTTCATTTATCCATCTTTTAATTTCTTTTTTTCAAATTGAGTCAGGCTCTTTTGCATTAAGGTCCAAATCTGACTCTAAACCTGCCACTGAACCTACAGTCTTTTACTCTATACTTTTACTTACCTGTCAGCAAAATGTAGATAAACCCAAAATACTCTAATTACTGTATTCCTATACAAAACTCTGCACAGGACCACATACTGTACTACTTACTTACCTTTATACTTACCTGCAGTGCTTGAATAAGAAAATAATTATTTATCCAAAATATCAGTTTTAAATTGGGTTAAAAATGATCTTCAAGCATTTTAAAAGGCATTTAATTTCAGTGTCTGATACCTGTAGACGCCCTGTTTAAGTATTAACTAGTATTTCCTCTCTGGATATTATGCTCTGCTGTGCGTGTAAAGCAGGAGTGCACACAGTGAAGAAATAATGACCTCCTCTTTAAAGAGTTCCCTGTTACATTAATAGATCACTACTTGTTTTCTGGCTGTGTAAAGATCCCATTGATCACCACCTGCCTTTTAATTAAGTCTCCAGCTACAAATTACTGTTGGGCCTCATTACCTAAATGTACTGCTGCACATCCAGAGCCTTTTATTCAGAGGAACAACAGTTTTCACTCGGCTCTAACATGGCTCGGGAAGAACCATGTATGACATTGCTGAAAAGATTTCCTGTCCCCTACTTGCGTAGTCAGGTCTATTCTAGTCTGCATTGTAGACAGATTTGCAGACTGATTAGCTTCTCTGAGTTTACAGTATGCTGCCTGAAGCACTGAAATGATGCCAACTCTATTTATGTTTATTTATTGCTGAACTATACATGTACCAACATGATTGTGCATGGGGCATTACAGGCATGTGAACGGTAATTACTTTCAGCAAGCTGCTTTTCTTTGGGCGGAGAGAATGGCGACAGGAAGTCTATTTCCAGTCTATATAAGATATTCCATGTTCAGCTTAGTCTGCAAAGACATACACACTGTCTTCATTAGTTCTGTTGTTGTTGCTGCTTTCTTTTATAATCTTTCAAAGAAAAGAGTTTAGTACCCAACAACTTTTCTTGTATATAGAAGCAGAGGGAGGATGAGACTTGCTAAATCCCAGTGAATTCCCATTACATGATAATATGATTTTTCAAATCCAAGTTCAACTGTAATTTTGTGATTAAGCAACACCAGGCGAGATCCAAAAAGGAGATTTACAAGACGATGTTAAGCGGGAGAATTCCAGATTTTCCTGGAAGCCGTTTTGTCATCCTTCAATGTAATAGCCAGTGGTGGATTTAATCCCCTCAAATTAGTCCCTCGCTAATCCTCACTAACCTCAAACAGAGGTCACTCATGTCCAATTTGAAGATGCATAAAGAACACTTTGTAATTGCGTGTTTGAGGCCCACAGCTTGATGGTGAGTAATTCTCCTGCATGCTCTTTTCTCTGCACATCAGATGCAAAAAAAAAAATCAACCGCCAGTACATACATTAACCTGACAGATTGCGGTGGAGTAAACACTTTAAAAGCTGAAGTGAAACACATGTCGGATCACCTCTGTGAGTTTCATACGTAGAGTTTTGTTGCCTGCAGTCTTTTAAATCCTGTTTATAGAAGTGTATTTGTGTATGTATACACGAGACACCTCCCAGGTTGGCATCCGAACCCTCGTCTACTCCACGATACTGTATTGATGAATGGATGGGGATGTGCCAAATGTGAATGAGTGCCGTGCTGGCTGGACACAACTAGCATGTGACCTTGTGCTGCTATCGCATCACATCTTGGCTGTTTGTGTCTACTGTATTAGAGGATTATGCTGACCTATACCCCTGTCCCCGGTCAAATTTAAGCTTGACGCACTTAATTCTAAGCCTATATTTTGCAGATGCCAACCGAGAGCATTGGTGATGCTTTTGGCTCTTGGTCAGTGCTACCTATTTCCTGTAGCGATGCAGTTATTGAGAGCTTATGGTGGCTGAGAAACATTCTGGTGGACACACAGCTTGGTCAATTGTTGTGTCTACCTTTAGGGAAGCAGTTCTGATGTGTTCATTTACCGTCACTGCCTTCCTGTCCTGTGTATTTATGATGTGAGAAGGCAGTTTTCAAGATTTTACAGGACCCCTCTTAACCTATGACACATGGGCACAATCATGCAAAGTCATAAACACAATAACTGTACTGAGTAAGTGGAGGTGTTGGATTACACAAGGCTTTTATACAGGCTACACACTAAACTACATGGATCGGCACAAACAGAGTGTGACAGTCACAAAATTAAATCAATAAATTGACGGAGGAACAACCCAGCAACACGTCAGACCGCAGAACAGCAGAAAGAAGCGGGGCCTTGCATGACATAACACAGTGTAAGCTTGTACTAATGCTGCTTTTGCAGAGCAGCTTTGCTCACATCTTCTCAAAAACATGCCGAGGCGACCGAACTCAGAGAGTAGGACAGGCTGATACTGCAGCCAATCAGAAGCCCGGAATCTCCTTAAAGAAAAGCACTTGCTTAACAATTTACATGGCAGTTCAAGGGCTCTTATATACCACCCTGCTCTACAAACAGTTTGTTGTTGTTATTAAAACTGAAACAATTAATTGATTAGTCGATCACTAAGTCACACAACTATTTTGATAATTGTTACATTTAAAGAAAAAATATATCAAACACTAGCTTGTTCAGCCTTCCAAAATGTGAAGAATAACTACCTGCTATCTTTTTTTTCTACAATTGAAAATTGAATATATTTAGATATTTCACTACTGGTCAGACAAAACAAGCTATCTGTATGTGTCACCTTGGAATAAATTAATCGAGAAAACAATTAGCAGATTAATTGATCATGAGAATAACTATTAATCACAGACATTTTTGAATAGCTTTGAAATAAGGTTGCAATGCTCAACCCAATCGCCAGAAAAAGTGTTGGCTTTAAATGTTTTCTACAAACCATGGATATGTTACATTTACATGTTGTTATGTAGCCGATACATTGAAATTTTACATTTCAACAAAGTGATGGTTAATGTGTGGTCAGATTAAGGCGCAAATCCCACTTGGTTATGGTTAGGAAAAGATTGTCTTGACTTAAAAATACTCGCTTTGGGGGCACAATCCTGGCAGGGAAAGCAGCGATGTTTCTATAAAAAACAGCACTCACTATTGCCCCACCAGTGGGTCGCAACAAAACACGCACATTTAGGGCTTTAAAGCAGAAACACAAACAGGTTGCCACAACACACCATCATTGGAGCCTGAAAGGCCCATGAAAAACAGCAATGACTCACTAAAACACAACTGGTTTTGTTGTTTGTTGGTTTCGAACAGTGGTCTGCAGCCTGGCACTTCGGCGACACGCCATCCACATACCTCTCCACCTCCTAGTGACAAAGACAACTCATATTACATCACTTTAGAAACTTTGATATGATTCGTATGAAACTTGCAAATCTAACTAATCTTGGTTTGTAGAAATGTATAATGCCAACATTTTCTTTTGGCCATTGGGCTGCTATGCTTCTTGGCGTGGTGTTAAGTCACAGGAAAATAATCCATCTGTGTGTTTCCAGAGGTCACCTTCCTCACTTCATTCAAGCCAGCAGTTTTCAAGCTTCTGTAGCTTGTTTAAGTAATTTCCTCAAACGTGATGACATTTCTTTTACTTGAAAGCTTTAGTAAAAAGGCTGAAACACCATCAGTGCTGTGTTAAGTTTATTTTTAGATCTCGTTTGATTTCCCTTACTTCACATGTTGGCCTATATTTTAATCCTCTCCATCAACATTGTGTGCTGCACAGACACTCTGCCGTCTCCCTATCTGTGGCCTCAGTGCAACTCCTAAATGCCTGGCTGCAGAAAGTCGCTGAGTGATGATCCAATACCTGCATGTTGGAAAGTTTAGCATCTTAGGTTCTGACGATACATATCCTGAGCATGACGTAGGGACTGCTCTCAACCACAGGAACATTGGCCTTCAGAGTCTGGACTTAAGCACTCTCTCCCTCCACACCCTGTGTTACTTTTGTGTCTTAGAGCCTTCACTGTGCAAAGGTTGCACATATTCAGTGTATTAAGTGCTATATGGAGACATTGTTTTAGTCCTAACATAGTGTATTCCAGCAGTGGTAACAACTCCCAACACCTCACTGTTTCAAATTAAAATTCACCCTCGTATATCCCTACCTCACAGTGAAGGTTATCCTGCATAATCCTGTGACCTGACCAGTGATCTACACCCGGAGCCTCTATTATTAACAACTCTATTAATAGAGTAATACCTCGTGGCTACCTGCTGCCACTAGCAGACTTTTCAAACTGGTGCCCCCTGAAATACGAACCCAAACAAATCCCACATTGCGTTAATGAGTTTCTACATATTTCCTCTCTGCCCTCCGTGAGTCAGCGTGACCCAGAGGTCACAGAGGCTTCCCAGCAAAGTGAAACGGTCCCTGGGAATTTGTAAAACCTCTCTACAACCTTCGCACACACCCCTATCCCCAGCCCTGAATTTTCCAGAGTCCCTTTTGTTGTATTTTTCGATCATGCGTTAGTTGAAAGAGGAAAGTGTAGACAAGCAGTCAACCCTTTTCTATTTCTGCCTGCTGCAAATCATTTGCAATTCAAATAGAGACCAAGGTGCTACTTCCTGTTTTCCAGTCTTGTTGCAATCCTCCAAGAATGTGTACCTTTATTAGTTACCTTTCTGTCTTTGTTGTCGTCTCCCCCGTTCTCTCTTGCCCTGTGCCTGTTGTTCTCTCCTGTTATGTCACCAAACCATGATGAATGTGAAGACACACACACCCAACAGAGGGAGAGAGAGTTCTGCTAAATTAAGGATAAAGATGTAGGCAGTGGAGGAGATACTGGGTGCGTTGAGACAACCATCCTGTAAGCTAGTGGCTAATTTTAGCCTGTGAGGGCAGTGCACTGTATCCCCCTGTGGATGAGTTGAACCATAGAGGGATCTGAGCATCAGCTCAGCCTCTTGTTCTCTCATCTGTTCTGTGTGTGGACACTGTCCTTTGTGCAGAAAGGTTACAGGACAGTCACAATAGGCCTGGGTGGAGAGATGTGGATTCAAAGAGCTTTTAAAACACCTGGTGTTTAGGGGGTGGGGTGGTGTTAATCACACGCAGATTTTGCATACGCATGGCAATACTGGTTCAGAATCAGCACAACATGAAGTCCATGCTCAGGCTGTGTTTCTTTTCTGGAGTGATTGCACTCTGAGCTTATCCCGATTGGCAACTAGATTGTATATTGTGGATGGAATGGATAAATCAATGATTCTTTTTCTTACGTTGATATCAAGGCAATTTTAACTAACTTACTGTCAGAACTAAAATGTTATAAACATAATCTCCAGAATCTGAGCCTTACTGTGCATTTAGAGATGATGCTCTTGATGTGGCACCTGCACAGCCCCGTTACTCAGCAGGAGTGATGAGTGAATCTTAAATCCTTAATTACGAACCAGTTTGCCGTCTCTTTTCCACCCCCCCATCTGAGTTCTCCCTATGCCTGCTCACCAAAACTTTGAGCTCCATAAGAGTACTTAATGTTGTAAAAAAAATTTGGATTGTGATATTAAAGATTATGTAATGGGACATGATGCTGTGATATTCTATATTAGAATATCTCCAAATATAAGACCTCCTTTGACGCTAAGAATCAAGTCATCCATGCTGGCATTTCACTGGTGTGCTGTGATGTAATTCCCCTGAACTCCTTCTACTCCTACAGCCCCCTGATGATTGGATCGTCAATCTGTGATCTCGAGTAACCGCAAAAAGACAATATGAAAAAAGAAATTATCGCTCAACCCTATTGCTCTTAATGAAAAGTGGAGGCAAGTAGTCCTTGCAGTTTGGTCAGAAGTGGTCAGTATGTGTCCAATTTCAAGTATAAAAGCCAGAAAAAATAAAAACAGAGGAATGGAGGACAATAAAAGGTAAATATCACCAAACTAAAGGCTGGACCTGGAGTAAAACATGCTATTAGAACATATAAATGTTCAGAAAAACAAAGAACTGCTAATTTCTGCTCTTATTCAGGTAAAATATTTCAATAGGTTAAATTAGAGTATCATCAGCATTAAGAACTTTGAAACTTTTATCACTAGTGTGGAAAAACATAGTTGAGACAAAATGTTTACCATTTCTCACTTAGTTCAATTTCTTTTAAGCTCATGACAGCGTGGTGCAACATACCCTGAGGCCCAGTTAAATTGTCATTACACTTGGGATTAGCAGAATGGGCAGTTTAAAGAGAAAGAAAGCCATAAACTTAAAAATAGACACTAATTACCTAAAATCTTTCATTCAACAAATTGGCAAATGGTGCAGGTTTATTATGCACAACCCGGCAATCAGCAATCACCAATCTTCTTCCTTCCATATTTAACTTTTTTAGAGGGAGAAACTGAGCGCCAGGGTGATTATGGAATAACTAACCTGGAAAGAAGTAATAGGTTCCTCATGCTAATGGGAAACTCTAAATTAGTGCCACAACCAGCTGGGCGTGAGTCAATTCTCTTCGCCCAGATCCGACATGAATGAAACCGCTTCACATTGCACATACGCTTAGTCACCCTGCTGATGACTTTCTGTTCGGAAATTTCGTGCTCTGATAAAATGATATGCATTTGAACACAAGTACTGGCTGATTATTCCAGATGAATGCATTGCCTTCATCATTCAGTATTCCCTTCACCTCAGTCACTCTGCATTACCTACTCTGTGCTGTGTGTGTATATCCTCCACTGGTCAGTTTGTTTTGGAGAGGAGCCATGTTGAATTATACAGCACAACATCTGTGAGATACACTCACACTCACACACACACACACACACACACACACACACACTAGGCTCAGGCAGTACTTATTTTTTCATACCTCCATACCTTCCTGACATTTCACAGAGGTATACAGTAGATAACAGTATTTGTGGGGGGGAAAAAAAACTGTAAAAACATAACTGTCTAAGAAATAAAAACTTAAAAGCTGAGCTGCTGGTAATAGAGGGAGGCCACGCTTACAAAAAAATGTGGACTGTGCAAGCACCTTATTAGGACCCATACTTATGTTTATTGTACGGCAGCGCCCTCTAGCAACTGTAGTAATTATTACAAGAGCAAGGGAGGAAGTGACATGACATACGTGACGTGTGGCATAAAAATGACAAAGTAATGTATAATGCTTTAAGTTCCTATAGGGTGGACGGAGGGGTTGTGGCTGGGTCAAACTAGCCAAGGACTTGCACTTAGGATAACAATTTTCGTGGCCCCGAAGTGAACGTTGACTTAATTTGATTAAAACATAGCGTAGTGTGCTAGCATGTGTAGCACACTACGCTACACATGTGACGGGACATATATGATGTCTGTCATGTGACATACCTCTATGTTTTTTTTCCAGACCTTACCACCTAGTTTTGTTTCTTAAACCTGAATACAAAGTTTTATAGCGTAATGGCGATCACTTCATAATGTTGTATTTAAAGATGTATTTAAAACTGCTGTCAGGATGGTCATGTATGTCGTTTAGGAAGTCAGTAGACATCAACCTATTCTGTTGTTTTGGTATGAGAAAGTGTTGGATAGAATTTATAGTAGCATGTATGCCAGTGTCTGGCCTACAGTGTAGGGTTGGGCAATATGTAAAAATTTTACAATCAACTGCTGTCAGCCTGACAACCAGCAACAGCCGATGTGTTCGCGCTAGTGTGTGTCGCCTCCAGAAGTTTCAGTTGGGAAATGTATTCAAGCAGCGAGTTTGCTATGTTTCACATGCTCTCTTAGCTGTTTAGTCAAATAAACAAAAAAATGTTTGCAAAATTTTATTTTTCCTACTAAACATAAAAATACAGTTCAAGTTTCTCTCTCAGCCACTGAACTACAACAAGCTTCATTGCCTTGTTAACTCATCGCAAAACACACTTCATTCATACTTAGCCCTTGTTACAACAATCACCAGCTCTGGTTTGGTTGAAATAAACGTTTAAGACACTTCGTTAGATGTGAAAATGTGCGAGCTCCTCCACTGCTGTCCCCCACTGTCTCTTTCTGCCACTGCTGGCCGACGTTTTACCAGTCCTCTAACATTATCCACACCTCTCACAGTCGGCTTCTTTCACAGCTCAGCTGCCAGTTCCACCAGTGGACACTGATCTCTGGTGTCAAGTGCTGCGCACTATATTGCCTCAATACAACATCTCCCTATCTGTTTAATGGAAAAAGGAGCTCTGTACTTTTAATGGAACTGAAAATAATACCTTCAGGATTTCCAAATACCCTGGTTTACCATTATGCCTTGATACCACTTAAGCCTAACACACACACACAAACACACACTGGTGACAACACATTCTCTGCTGGCCAAACAGGCACACCATGCCCTCCACTTCAAAGGTGACTTTGTACTTTTGTGAACGTTTTAAGTACCTTTTTAATCTTTTTTTCTTAAATCTTTTTGTATCTCTGAAATACCAATACATGTGATGTTCCAGAGACACTAACAGATCTAAATCTGAACCACTGTCTGTCTGTGTTTCACAACATAATGTACTTACACACAATGTATGCTCAGAATTTAAATGTATGTTTTCACACAACAAAGGAGTTAGTGAAGAGGTCTAACTGAGGTCTCTCTGTCTCTTCTTCTCCTTTGCAGATTTTCCATATGACCTATGACCTGGCTAGTGCAGTGGTAAGAATATTTAATTTGATAGGGATGATGCTGCTTCTGTGTCACTGGGATGGCTGCCTCCAGTATCTGGTGCCTCTCCTCCAAGACTTCCCCCCTGACTGCTGGGTGTCCCTAAACGGTATGGTTGTAAGTATTACACACTCTTCTCTTTTGTTTGTTATTTTGGCATTGGGCATATGTAAGAGGGTTTTCATGGCTACATACATGATATTGTGCTAAAGACACATGTCCCAGGAAAAATGGGACTTTACTTGTATTGCAGTGTAGAACTAGTTAGTCCTGGCAGTGTAGTATGATGAGAAAAATATAAGGGCAGGTAGTCATTTCATTCTAAAATAACCCTGCCTGGCTTTTTAGCTTGCATATATACTCGTATGTTCAGACAGTATGTTGACGCTTTTAAGGGTGCAACAGTATAGATGAATTACTGAGCAGGCCTTTGGGGTGTGTCAGGGACCCCCTCAGCTATCACCTTCAAAATGTCACGCAAAGAGACTTGTACCAGGAAGAGACTTTAGATGAACACAAAGATGCATAAAACGACTACAAAAAGACACAAAATGACTCCAAAAAGACACAAAATGACTACAAAAAGATGCAAAACAGCTGCAAAGAGACACAAAGAGACTCACAATGACCACAGGGAGACACAAAACAACATCAAGAAGAGTCTAAATAACTATAAAGTCTTTGTTTTGCTCCTATGCAGGAGAGGTGGTGAGGCCCTCTGCATGTCTGTGCCAAGGGGCCCATTGTCTCATAATCCGCCCATATGCAATAGAAAAGGTTTTTAAGAGAAAGACTAACCAATGTGTTTGCCAAATGATAAAAGATATAGTAGCTCTATCTATGACAAGTGTTTGTAATTAAAAAAACCTGCAGTAACTGTATAATGAGTTTGGGGTGTTTTTTTTAAACATGAAACAACAGGCTTGGGTTTGTCCTCTCTTGGTATTTTATTTTGAGTGCTGGGTTAATTTGGTGCAGGAATTCACCTATAAATAAGAACTGCAGGTACATTTCATGAGGGCCATAGTTGCAGGTACATTATTAATCTGCCAACACACAAAGAAACATAGCTTAAAGAGGCGTCGAGAAATTCAAAGGCCTTTGCACACTGAGTCTGTTTTGGGTTTTTTTCGGACGCATTTCTGAATCTGTCATCTGAAAAAAATCATTATGCACAGAAGATTTGCACACTGAGTCTGATGCGTTTTATCGTTCTATTTGTAGCAAAAATTTGCAGTACATGACAAAATGAAAAGACACATTTCCACCTTTTCCTGTCTCTACTGGAGTTACCTATCTGGCTGTCATCACTCCCTCCCTGTCTTGCATGACGGGCTGGAGCTGTCCTGCACATTCTGTGTGCAGTCCACATCCTCCTCCTCTTCATCATTATCCACCTGAATATTACCATCTGACCTGTTGAAAGTGAGCTATTGGAGTTATAAAATGATTCTGTGCGCCCCGTTCCTCTTGTTGTGGATGTGTCCCGCTGCCACATTTCCTTCTTGGTCAAACAGCTCCAAAGGCTTCTGACAGATGCAAAAAATGCAGAAAATCAAAATTGTTACTAAAATTTTAATGACGGACAAAAGTTTCGGACTTCGGAGTGTGCAAAGACCTTTACAGTAATGTACTACATTTTAATGTTTTATTTATTTATTTATTTTATTTTTTATGTTCTTGTCCAGCTTGTGTCAAATCTTTCTTTACATTTGCAGCAACATTCTATGTTTTCCATTGTCTTTTTGTTTAATAGTATTTACACTAGTGTTGCACGGTATACCGGTACTAAAATAGTACCGCTGTACTAGAGTATTCCAAACGGTACTATACTGCATTTGGAAAATACCGGTACTTTGAAATTGATTCAATTCATTAATTTAGTTAATTTATTTTACTCATTTATGCACACAAATGCCTTTCTTGTTCCTACTGGAGCACAGATTGTGCAAGTGGTGTGTATGACAACACCTGTATCAACATTCGCAGCTGGCGCACGTGAAAAAAGACAAGAGAAAATCTGAATCGCAAAGGGAGACAACATGAGACAACACAAACTTGGTGGCACATTTGAGTTACCAAACCGTGACGTCCGTACCGAGGTACTTACCGAACCATGATTTTTTTGGTACCGTTACACCCCTACTATTTATTGTTCTAAAGGTTTGTATCCAAAAGGACTTTTCCTTAGGAAAAGTACCAAAAAGTATCGAAATTCATATTGGTATCGGTACCGAAACAAAGATTTTGGTATCGTGACAACACTAATTTACACATATCACACTTTTTCTAAACTAGATTTGAGAATGTATTTTTATGTTTAGTGGTAGTTATGCACATTCAAAAACTGTTTAAGGCAGGTGCTGGACCAAAAAAGATAGCAATAAAACATGAAGAAAGGTCTGCACACTGTGGCTCCCTTAAGTGTCACTTGTGGATGTGCTGATAAATTGCACTACAGGAGCTACAGTGTGCGGACCTTTCTCCATGTGTTTTTATTCTACATATTCTACATGGATTTCCAAGCAAAAAATTGCATAGTCTTAGGTCTCTGGGGACTGTCTCCTCTCTGTATGTGCTTTTTTCTTGTGTGAACTGTTTTCAGTTTTTCCCCTCTCTTTCTCTGAGCTGGGGTCAAACGGACTGTGGCTGCTTCTCTCAGAGCAATGTGATAGCGTAGAAGTGTGTACAGGCCTCCCGGGTAATGCTGATTGTAAATGCTCGCCCAGGGAACTCTCCTGCCCTCTCATCTCCCTCTCCCTGACAAACATTTCTGTACTCCACATGCACACTGACTGCTCAGAGGCATCGGACCGGAGGTGCAAATGTCAGCTTTCCTCAGCATCACAACCCTGTATCCCCCACTCTTATTTGTACTTTGAGGCAATGAGTTGCCCAAGTGAGCCCAATACCAACTACCATGTGTTATTCATCCCGAACAGACATCATCCATCTCTCTTTGCACCAAAGATGAATTTGCAGTGATATAATTTTCCACTTAACTGTCACAATTCATCGCTGCTAATGGTGATATACACAAAACAGCTCCTTCACTTACAGCAGCACTACAGATTGTTTTAAACCTTGCTATGATCCACATGGCTTTGGATTCATATTTACTTGTAATCTCTGAGCTTAACTATTAATGTTTCCTTGCACTAGTGCTGGGTGTTGCTCCTTCTGCTCTGAGTAAATCACATATTCCCCTTCCTGTATGCAAATCGATACGAGATGGGAATCGTGTAGAAGGCTAATATGGAAATCTATAGGCATAGTTGTCAATTGCAAAAGTGCCCCTGAAACAAAGAGCTAATATACTGTAGGATACCTGTGTGCTCGGCACTTGCAGGTGAAATAAAACAACTGTGATGACTGGTAAAATGAAACTAGAATCATTTATATGCAGTATGTTGAAACAACATTACAAAGATGTCTCCCAGCTCCTCACAGATATAAAGTTTCTAGTGATATGCTCTGACTGCAGTTGCAGACTAGCACACCTATATATAGCACCTCACAGAGTTCATCTGTTTGGGAGTCTGAGGAGACAATAATGCTTTCAGATCTCAGCAGTTTCACAACTTCTTGGATTAGGATTACCATATATTTCATGAATCTAGCCCAGTTTTGCTTCTTGTGTTCAGGTACGAAAATACAGATTGTGACAGCGCTGAGTGTGCTAAAAAGATTGGTCGATTTAATTAGTCGATAGACAGAAAATTAATCTGCAACAATTTTGAAAAGCGAAACATCTTCTGGTTCCAGCTTCCCAAACAAGAAGTTTGTCTTTTTTTTCTTTTCTTTTTTTTTACTGTAAATAGAATATCTTCGAGTTTTGGACTGTTACTCAGACAAAACCATGGAAGTACAATAATAACTAGATACAGCACACCAAGACGGTAGTTTTAGCAATGGAGTTGCTCGTCTGGTTCATACAGCAAGAAATTTCTAGCTTTCAGGTTTACCTCTGCTGTGTGCAGCCCACTGAATATGCGCAGTAGTATTTCTCCTGCTGGCCCCGCCCATGAGTTTAGCTCATAGACTTTACATTGTGATGACATTATAGATTTTAAAATGGCTTTTCTTAGCTCGAGGAAAGTTTAACAAATATAAAACCTCCATGGATCAAAAAATTCATAATAGAAAGAGTCATAATTGACCTTGTTTGCAGTTCCATGTGTTCTTTCAACAGTTTTGCAGACATCTCTTTTATGAGGGTGGTCTTGAGGAAAATGCTTCTTGGGCTACATGGAATTTTACGGTGGATTTTATGGTTACTTGATGGCTATGTCACAGTTATGTCCCCCTAAACCTCTAACTGCGTTATATAGTTTAAAAATCCTAAACTTGACTTTTGGGTTCACATGGGACACAAACATCGGCCTCCTGGGTGAAAGTTGTGTATGTGTGTTTGACCCATCCACCACCCCTCCCTCGCTCCCACCCACCCTACTTTCCAGTTCTTTCCACTAAGTGGTTGCCACAGATGGGATTACATTGGAGTAAGGTGAAAGCCCAGTGCATCCCATATAGACAGTATAGGGTGCCTTGTGATTTTTCCCCAGGTTTTGTGATGAACGCTTGCATTGGACCTAAATGTGCAGAACAAAATGAATGCAAAAATTACTGATGAAAATAATCATTAGTTGCAGCCCTTTGAAAGACATATTGGAGGCAAAATCTTTGCCTGTGTAATTGGTATTGTAGGATGTCAGCAGCTAACATAGTGTTACTGACTGTAATGTGGTAGAATGAGCAATTTGTGGAATCTTGTCCCTGTGGATCCTCAGAAGTAGAGGCCTGTGTGCTGACTGCGGTCTGGCAAATCCAAAGTGAAAGCCCTGCCCACATGTGGGATTCCTTTTCTCACACTATCGCAATGCATTAGTGTTCATAAGCCTGAAATCTCGATTACATATCTCCCGTTCTGTTTACTGCAGGTGTAAATACATGATGTGTTCCTTCTGGACCTTCAGGAGAGAGACTGTCAGGTGAATGTTGTCTTTAAAGGTTGCATCTTTCAGCTGCTCACGAAGTGACTGTTTTAAATTCAGATTGCGTCATATTTTTTTCTTTTCTGTTGTTGGCTTGGTACTTTCTGTCTCCAGCTGTGAGGAGAAGAGTGGGGCCAACGAGGACTGCAGATACTGCTGAGTGGTGCAGTACAGGGTGTAGGACTGTTATCTTCTTGACTAATGGCCTGAGAGTAGCTTCTTACTCTTTAGAGGCTGCATTTACTTAATCACCAGACAAGATAATGCTGCTGTCGCTGTGTTGGCTCGGGTGAGAGGGTGAGGGGATATTACTTTTGTCCACATGTACAATGCAAAGATATGTGTTTAGGAACATGAAGGAACACGTGTGTTTTGTGAGTGTTTGTGTGCGTACTGTTTCTGTCTAGGTCTCATATTAAGGAGACAGACAGCTGGGCGGTAGCCTGCGGAGGATTCATGTCTCAGAGAGATGTGAGAGCAGACAGAGAGACAGACACTGTAGGTAGACGGGACAAAAAAACAAAACGGAAAGCCTTGGCCTAACCATGCATAACCACCCATCAGCCTCTTTTATCCCTGAACCACCCACTACTTTCCAATCTCTTTCTTCCCCAACCTCTGAATGAGTCACTTCCAACAGCCAGAGTCAGAGTTTATGAATTAATCAAACTTTCCTTGTTTTATATATATAACTCTCCTCTCTCATGACGCTCCCCTCAACATCAGAGAACATTGGTTTCATCTGACTAAAATGCAAGACTACTTTTGCTCAAATGTTAACTGCTGTGGCTGGTTAATTATTTGGTGCAGAGTAAATTTGATTGGTTGAAATTGACCTTTCCCAAGTCCTGTCCCTTTTCGCTCTGTGATCAAATATCATTTGATCAAACTTTGGCAGAACCTCGCTAGACTTCCTCCTTTCCTGATAAACTTATAAGCTATGTGCTAAGCTTGTTTGTATATGTTGAAAAGAAAACCGCATTTTAAAGATGATTACAAGATGTGGCTGGGGGACTGTTGTAATCTCCAAAGACACATTACATTGTATGAAGTCACATCTTAAATGGGCACTATGTAGGAATTTCTCCCATCTAGTGTTGAGATCGTATATTGCATTCAANTGACAACAGACAAGTGGCTCAACCTCACACACCTCATCCCTCTCCTCGCAACACTGCCTCGCTAACAGCTGTTAGCAACCAGCGCCGCTAACAGCACTAACAGCGGCTAACAGTTGTTAGCGGCGCTGGTTGTTAACAGCTGTTAGCCGCTGTTAGCTATGATTCTCCTTCAGCAGCTCTCTCCACCTGGGAAAGGCTACCCTGATGTTGACCCTCATTTTTTGAAATCGCCGGTCACGTTGCTTTTTTGCCTTTTTTCAAATGCACCGGCACTTGTGACTAGCCTGCTTGCTGCTGCTTTTCATCACTCTACCTGCAGGCAGAAACTGGAAACCAACAAGTGAAAACGCGAAAGGCGATTCCGTATTTCTCAAGTATGTCCCTGTACGTACCTGTATTTTCAAGATGGCGCACATACATGATGAGACACCGGTTGCAATGTATATGTAAATGAGAATTTCGAAGCTTACGGACATACTTAGATACGCTAATGGAGGTAAATACACATGTGCTAGGACACACTTTTGACTGCAAAATTTGTTTGTCTCAACAACTGAAATTGTTACACATAGTGCCTTTAAGTTAGCTAATTTTAGCAAAACACTAGCTAACAACTAGCTCACATAGAGCGACATCAAGAGGAGTGAGTGTTGCTAAACAGAAATTTAACAGTCGCGGGTCATTTTCAATGTATGCTTCAGCAAAACGTTTTAAGTCCACCGACAGATGGCTGCTTCTGTGGACAGAGACGCTGAATGCCGATTGGAGTCAGTGTTGATTGAAAACTATTATCTACTAATCACACTGTGTGACAAAATAAGACGATGTGTGCAACATAACAAAATTCTTCAGGTGCACAACATGAAAGAAAAGTGCTAAGTGACACTTTTTTTGTCAAAAATACCTCATTTCTGTTGCACGACACTTTTAAAAGTGATGAGCACTCTACTGTAAAGCAGGCTTTAGCCTTATGTCAGATCAACAATGTCAGCCAGGTTTGCTTCCTCCTAATTTCTGTGGTGAGGTCAAAGAGAATTGGAAAAGATAGGTTGGTTGCTGACATATTTTTAAGTTGACAGAAAGATCAAGGCTACCATCCCTTTCCTTATATAATCCCTGTGAGGCTATGTGGTATGTAACTTCAGGTGTTATTTATTTAGATATGCACAATTTCAGTATATCCTTCCATTACGTACTGTAATTGTTGTTGTTGGCTTTTTGAGGTGACACCAGGCTAAATAGAACCATTGTTACCTGTTACCATGTTTCCTTTTGTCAAGCTTGTCAAACCTAACAACAGTAATTAAGGGGGGCGGGACATAGGATAGGTCAAATGTTGGGTGCGTCCCTTTTGGCGAATCTGATGATATTGAGATTAAGTCACACTCATCTCTGAGCATCTTTGTTTCAGAGCCACCTGAATTGTCAAGATGTCAGGCACAGTTGCTACATACGGCACTGCAACAAAAGCAGTGTTTAATTTAAAGGGCTGTCGCAGGACGTTTGACAAGATCACTTTTGTTATACAGGAGGCTATTACCATCCGGAGAGTGCACACAATTTCTTGATACCACACATAAAACAGGCTGCTGCCTTGTGTCGTTTAACCTTTCCGTTTGAGGTTGTGCTAATCAGTGAAAGTGGCCGCTGCATACTTGGATGCACATGATTGGAAACTAAAAGAAAAACAAGAAGTCATCTCACTCCTCAGAATGTCACTCTTGTTGTTGACATTTATTGATTAACCTTCATACAAAGACAAGGCTCTTACCAAGGTGACAACATTTAGTCACCTGTATATATTATGCAATAGGGAAAATAATAAGGGAGGTAAATACATTCCAAAGCACAGGATAATAAGGTGGAGAGGAATAACAGTCTTACATAACTTACAACCAAACCCACACCCAACACCTAGAGATGAAAATAAATTTAATTGGTGCCAAACATGAACTAGTTCAAGCCACTCAAATTTGATGCTTTTTGGACAGAAAGAAATTCTTCAGGAAGTTTTAACAACCATTTCTCACTTTTTTTGACATTTTGTATACCAGAAGATTAAATGAGAAAATAAATGCCAGAATGGTTGTCAATGAAAATACATCAGTTGCAATGCCACTAACAACCCAGCATTGCAACCCTGAAGAAAGCAGGGGAGACCTCTGCAAAAAAAAACAACAGCAACCAAAAAATGCACATTAAAGGGCCAGTGTGTAAAATGTGTTGAAAACAGTGACATCAGTGGTCAAATTCTAGATTGCAGGGCTTTCTCGCTCACCCCTCCCGTCGGGTAAATGATGGTGGCCTCGTAGGGACAAAAAGCCTTGCGCACGAGTTTTTCAGGAGTAGGTCTATCTAGCGATGAGGTGAATGTTTATTTAGAAATCTAAACCATGTTACGATATTGTAATGAATCCCTCACGAGCAGGAGACCAGAGGAGCGTTCGGGAAAAAGGCCTGTTTATTTGAGCACTC
>NC_065514.1:25228998-25306263 GCF_006386435.1 Epinephelus moara | reverse complement strand
TATGTATATAAAAGCATAATTATAAGGCTACGAAAACCAAACGAATTTTATTTTATAGCGATTATACACTTGTATAAACATATTAATGGGTAGAAGATTCAGATTCAGATTCAGATTGACAATAAACCATGCCAAATATTACACACTGGCCCTTTAGAGGAGAAAATTGAAAACTGTAGAAATGTTATGCAGGCCAAGTCCAAGAAGGATCCTCTGCTGAGTATGAGACAAGGAGAACCACAACCCTCACACTGAGATACACCCCTGTGAGCACTTTCCTTGCCAACTTCCAGTTTGGTACTCGTGCAGGCCAGCAGACCCCTGCACTTCCTCGCTTATGTGTTCAAAGACTGTTGCGCCTTCTGTGCACTCCCAGGGAGAACAGCTTGTAGTTTGATTACATAATTGAAAAATGAATATTGTGCATCACTTTTTTTTTCTTTTTTTTTTTTCGCTCTCTCTCCCATGCATGGGACAGCTTGCCGGGTTTTAGAGAGTTATATGATTGAGTAATTAAAACCAGTTAATGCGGATGTTTTTGTGCTCGTTCTTTTTAAATGTGGATAAAAAAAACACACGAGGGAGGCATTTACCTGGAATGAGATGTGATAATGAAAACCCTTAAATTAAAATAATGATATTTGGCACAGAGGAAATGTATTTTCTTTGGCTTTTACTAAAAAGTAATGTTGCGTTAAAACTAGGACGGCTATTGAATCGGTGTGCGTCAGTGGGAGTGCAGATGAGTAACCACTCTAGCTTTTGTTGTTTGCCCTATGAGCACTGATGCTGTCGAGGGGTCAGATCCTGTCCTTTGCAGCAGTGCATTACATCCTGTTAGTCTCATAGTTACTCATTGGTATCGACAACAACCAAAGCCTCTGGGTCACACTCAACACTGGGACGATGGTGAAGCATCGATTGCCTACCCAGTCACATAACCAGTGACATCTTGTGTGACGGGGCTGTCGGAGGCACCATGTGGTGACGAATGAATTCAAATGCTGGGGAGTTGTTAAACACACAAGCGGAGTCAAACACTTGGCTCGGTCTAATTCTAGAAACTTTTAAGTGATTTGGATACTTGAGATTAGTTTTACTGCACGCGACAATGACGTCTGTGAGTTCACTGCACTCTTGTGCTCAGAAACAAAAGGCTGAGCTGCTGAGTGATGAATATGCAGCATCTGATGTCACTTGTTTTGCTGCATCCAGAGCTTAATTATATTTAGAACTCTGGGGGAACTGAATACATCTGCTGTGTTAGCCACATTCATTAAAATCAAGGGGATTGTGGAGAATAGGAAAAAAGTAGAAACTGCATTTTCTGGTAATCTCAAGGCAATTGAATCGAACGCAGCTGGACTTGGTTTTGTCTTAGAAGACGTTTCACCTCTTATCCAAGAGGCTTCTTCAGTTCATGCTTGTCTGACTAGGCTGGAACTAGTCTGACTAGTCTGCATTTTCTGGTGTTAATACAGCAATGACTCACTCTTTCCAAAGAACAGGAGGCTACAGTGCAAAAAAAATAACAGTTAAATAATGCTGTCAGTCTGGGAGATTTCTGCTGCTGCTTGACACTTTTAATATACAGCTGGATAATACACGTTTATGTCTGTGCTTTGATTACTACTGTAAACAGACCAAAAAAATCCAGTACTATATGTGATTGCCTGCTACGATCAAAATGCACCAGACCTGCTGTGAGTCACTTGCTGTAATTGCAAAGGATAAAAAACTCAAATCAGTAATAAGGCAGATGTTATTGCTGCAACGTTCGGTTATCAAGGGTCTCTCTCTCAGTCTGTCTCAGTCCAAAACGTTTTTCCAAAGTTTTGGACATTTTACACCTGTATCTCTGAGATGTTGAATCACAGATGGAATTTTTTGCCACAGAGGTCACGATGATACATTACTTTCTGCTGCCATTTGTATGAATTTGCATTCTCTCCTCCCCTGTTTCAGGGTCGTATATCCTCTGCAACAAGCCACATAACTTGTCAAATTGCCTTAAACATGCAGCTTGAAGCAAAGATCATTTATGTCATTTTGACCATGCAAATTGTTCCCAGAGCCCCATGTTGAACAAATACTATCTGACTCATTAGCATGTCTAGTTTGTTATGAAACTTAACCTCTTTAAAATCTTTGTTTGAATTTGACTCTTACAGTAGATAAACAATTTGTGTCTGTTTATTTCTATAAGGACTTGACTGAAGACAGATGAAACAATAATGATATCTCACCTGTTGAATCAGGAGCACCTGTGAAAGTTGAGTTCAATAGAGACAGTGTTTGGTTAGTTCACAATGAAATGACCAGCACTGGGCTGAATGAAAAATTGTTTTTATGTTGACATTGCAGTTGGAATTTCCAACACATGGAGGTTTTGATTTGATTTTTCAGAACACCAGAAATGATATCTAAAATGCGCCCGACACGTCCCAGCTCATGTTGGACAAACTGTGGAACATGTACTGCCAATCACACCCATATATTTTTGCAATGTCTGAAGCCAGGCATATACTGGAGAGAGGTATTTGATGCCCTTAAAGATATTTCACAAGATCCTGCAGTGGTACTACTGGGTGGTATTCCTGAAAGTCTGAATGTGAGGGATAAAAAGTACCTCTTACATATATTACTTACAGCAGCTTTCAAGTGTATAACCATCAGATGGCTGAAACCAGACCCTCCCACATACAGTACATGGATCCAGAAAGTCTGGGACCTCTTTCAAATGGAACAAATTACATACTCATTAAGATTACAAAAATCCGCCTTTACTAAACAATGGAGTCCTATCGTGGTTTTATTAATACAATGAGGTTTATCATCCAGTGGTGACTTCTTGTAATTTCTTCGTTAAATTTGATAAAGAAAAATATTTAAACGAACTGCTGTTAGACAACTTTAGACGGGCAAGATATGAAAACATCCTCAACACTTGTCTCAGCATTTCACCTGCTCCTTTTAGATTTCACTGCTTATTTTCATTCATAAATCTGTTCTAAAATGTGCCTCAAAATATCACCTGAATCGTATGTCCTATATATAAACAAGTGCGATCAGAAATACGACATACAGTGCAATGAGATGTGACGTAAATTCCGATCCCTATATAACCTGTAATACAATAGGATTATATGACACGCTCATGTAGTGCAGACATTCCCGGTTGGATCTGTTTATGTGTGCACAGAAACACACACAAGGACAAATAGCAAAAGGTGCGGTGAGTCACCCCCCGGCTTATCGGTTTTCATCCGGCAAAACTGCATTTCACTGCTTTTCCATGCCCATGAATATGTCAACACAAACCTTCTGCAGTGTTGCCCACCATCTCGACCACACATGCTAAATGTACACATGTGAAAGGACACCACAGGCTTATGACCTCACGAATGTTATTTGTGCCAGTTACATGGAAGGCTGGGTTTGTTCTCTGTGTGTGTCTGTGTGTGCTAATAGGTTATCTAATGTATGTGTGCTACAGTAGCTACATATTTCTACAGATATTTTCATTACAGTGTATATTGTGGGAAAAATGGTTATTTGTATGGAACTTCAAGACCGTATTTTGTTGGCTTAAAAAAATCATGCTGCCAAGACAAACAAACTGGACTCTCTTTATTATTAAAGCTGGCAAGTGTAATTATCACAAATTTTCTAATCAGTCTCTGGAAGAATAAACTAATCAGCATGGAGATGAGAATTGGTGAGTCATCCAGGGCAGATGATTAGCTATAAATTTACTCATTTACTAAATCCCAGTTGATGAACAGCGTGGAGCCGAGCAAAACGGAGAATGCCGTGACAAAAGGAGGCAGCAGCGTGTGAACATGATGAGATGTGCTATATTACAGTGTGGCATGTGGTAACTATGTCAGCCCATGAGAAAAGACAGAGATTAAATACATTTTCCGGAGGTTTCATATTTCTTTCATTTGCTGTTCTGTTACAGGTGAGATAGGTATTCTCTATGGAGCGCCTCCTCAGCATTTCTTGTTCGCAGAAGGTGAATCTATTGGAGGAGTCAGCAGTTTGGCTGTGGCTACAACGCATTTGTCTCCAGATAGGAACTTACTGGGTTTCACAAGCCTCCATGGCCCTGTTTGGAAGCTCGGTAGAGATTTTGCATGTCCCCCGGCAAAAAGACACACATTTGACATATACTGTATTAATGAGGAGTCTAAATCCTGCTCTGACTCCGAGACTTGACTTCTTCTGAGGCTGAGACCTACAAAAAGTGAGGAAAAAGAAATCTGTGAAATCTGAAATGCAGCTATAAAGGCAGTACATCTTCATGCCTTGTATAGTGATACTACCTGACAACATGGATGGATTATAAAATGGGTGTAAGGCTAGGTGCCCCAGGGGCCAGGGGTCCTATATAAAAGCCTTTGAAGTGACTGTTTGTAAGATCTCTTAATGCAAAGTAAAAAAAAAAGTTCTTTTAAAAATCTAAAAGGTTGCCCAAGGTCTGGGGTATGCTTGAAACTAGCTATTTTTGTACAATGTGTCATCCCATCATGTCCAAAATCCCCGTCCACAATCCCAGTTGGTACGAGAAACTGTTATAAAAAATAACAATAACAACTTCTGAGCCAGCAGCCTACACACTGAATGTTTTATGTGGCTTTTATGTGGGGTTTTAGCCATTTTAATGCGAGGGCCCACCTCCCCACGTGCAGATGTTTCACCAAAATAAGTTCCCCCCTGACACTATTTTGCAAGGGCACCATTGCTGCATCCTGGGGTTGGTGCCACTCAAAATGACTGTGATTGGTTTAAAGAAATACAAACAACCCAGAGCGATGGTGACAGCGACAGCTGTGGCCGAGGGTATTATGTTTTTTGAGTTGTCTGTCCATCAGTCCACCCCGGTCATTAAAGCGATATCTCAAGAATACCTTGCGGAATTTCTTTAAATTTGTCATAAATGTCCACTTGGATTCAAAGATAAACTGATTAGATTTTGGTGGTCAAGGTTCAAGGTCACTGTGATCTTGTGTCCATCTCATTCTTGTGAACCTGATATCTCAACTGCGCCTTGAAGGAATTTCTTTAAATTTGGCACAAACATCCATTTTGAGTCAAGGATAAACTGATTAGAATTTTGTGGTCAAAGGTGAAAGGTCAAGGTCACTGTGATCTCGTCCGTCACATTCTTGTGAACACAGTATCTCAGGAACACATTGAGGGAATTTCCTCAAATTTAGCACAAACATCAGCTTGGACTGAAAAATAAACTGATTAGAATTTGGTGGTTGAAGGTCAAAGGTCACTGTGACCTCACAAAACATGTTTTTGACCATAACTCAAGAATTCATGCACTAATTATGACAAATATTCACACAAATAACACCACAAATCATAATTGCACAAAAAATGCCAATAGGATAAAATGATGAAGTGGTGACGTTTTATAGTCAAAAGGTCAAAGGTCAACTTCACTGTGACATCATAATGTTCTAAATAGGAAAGAAAAAGTGTCCTCTCAGGAACAGAAGGGGAGACATTTGGTCAGATACTGAATTGCTGACACTAATCTTGGTTGTCCATCTTGAAACTGTGCTGATTGTATAGATCTTGATGCTGTTGTGTGTGAAGCATCCATGTTTTAGAATTTGTAGCTTCTTTGCAGCAACATTTGAAGCATTGTCTACAGTCATGGCTACACATGAGTCTGGAGAGACATGGATGTAGACTGTAACTGCAATGCCACTGGTTCACAGAGGCATACGACCATGAGACAGTAATTCTAGTTCCCTTACTGTGGAATTATGACGGGTTCAGCCAGACCTTTCTCCAGCACTTGCACAAAATGAAGTGTGGAAATAGATCTGGCTATGCGAGACTAATCTTGTTATGATCCATCCATGCCTCATAATACCTCAGTGTTAGATGCATTTTGTCAAAAAGTAATGATAGTCAATGGGAGGCACGGGAGCTGATCTTGAGTGACAGAATTAAACTCCTGGCAGCATCTCTGTCTGTTTCCCAGTCGGCAGCAACCAATCAGGTTTCTTAAACAACTTAGAGCAGAGTAATGACAAGTCGACATTGAAATGGCTTTATATAAACCCAGCTGGACACATTATTGGGTAACAGGGGCCTCATGAACCTGACTTGAGATATTATTGTATAGTTGAAGGCACACAGGACGATGTCACTTTGCAAGGAGAATGCATACCATGACGATAAAAGGAATGACTCTTACCCAGCGCATATCACTCCCTTTAGTTTGTAACAAAGAGCTGCTGAAGAGAGCTGTTAAAGACTGACTCATTACATTTTCAACCAGGAGGACTGTTTAACACTTAAACTGATATGTTACGTGACTGTCAGCTGACTGCGGCTCTGTGTTTCTGTTCTCCTGCTTCATGCGCACTGAATCCCAATACAACACTTGTGAAGATCAAACCTGAGCGATGGGACAACAATCCAGGCCAGACCTCCCTTTTCGGTGCCCCTCACTGTGAAAGTTGCCCAGGGCTTTGAGGCAAACAATTCCTCAGACTTCTGTAAATAATGCAAGGGTTGTTTTTTTTCAAGCACTTGCAAACATTAACTGTTTTGCTCCCTTTGGCAAATGGGAAAATGAATAAAGCCAGGTAGGTCCAGACAGAGAGGGTGTTGAAAGACTGAGTGAAAGACAAGAGAGAAAAAGAGACACGTAGAAAGTTCAGCCACTCAGTGAGGGCATTACCCTGTGAGGCATGAAGAGCGTGCTGGCAGAGTGTTTGGTGGAGATTCAGTGATCCATCAAAGGAAAGCCTGTCTTTCTATCGTGCCTGCTGGAGAGCCTTCCCTCCCTGCCTTGCCTCGCAGTAACTCCCCCAACCCCCTCTCTGTCTCTCCCCCCCTCCTCTCTCCCTCTCTCTCTTCGTCCTTGCAGAACGTTTCCTGGGGTAAGCAGTACTCTTATGCCCTCTTCAAAGCCATGAGCCACATGCTGTGCATCGGGTATGGCGCCCGGGCACCCGTCAGCATGTCTGACCTGTGGATCACCATGCTGAGTATGATTGTAGGAGCCACGTGCTATGCCATGTTTGTCGGTCACGCCACAGCTCTAATTCAATCCCTGGACTCTTCGCGCAGGCAATACCAAGAGAAGGTAAGCATTATGAAATTATAATAAGTACCTGAGATTATTAAGAATATTTGGTTGACATAATTTTCATCATACTGGATGTTATTTCAATTAAGTAACTGCATGGTATGATGTGCAAATCTTTCATGTTTTGTTGTTTCAAGGTAAGTAATGCTAATAACCAGTGGGATGGTCTTAAAGTATTAATCTGAGGGTTTTGCTCTTTCCGACTGCCATAAAATCCTGCTCATTGGAGCTAGACTTAAATAAATTAGGTCTTCTCTCAGCAGCCCCATGGACCAATGGGTTGAGCTCTCACAGATCACAATATCCGGGGCGATGACTAGGAAAGAGGATTTTCTTCCCCCAAGCAGATCACATAAGGCCAACGGGTGAAGAGGTCTATGACACGACCAGCCACCTCATTGTCTGTATGCTGCCAGAGAACACATTTTATTCTTCTCTTTCATTTGAGTCCCACTTACATCAGGTTTTTTTTTTTTTTTTTTTTTGTGTGTGGCGGGTGATTATCCAGCATTTCAGCCGAGTCACCATCTGTGATTCCGCTGAGGGGCCTGGGCAATTCCCAGAACACACGGACATGACTGATGCGCTCAGTGCTCGCACGCAACAAACCTGAGTTTAACTCCCAAACTTTCCCTACGCGTATGCCGCAGAATTCCATGTACATATACCACTGTAGTGCGGGGGATTATAGTACTCTGTTGTATGTCGTGATCTACTTAAGTTTTAAGTTATGATTAAAATGAAGAGCTGACCTTTAACTTGTGTGGTAACTCCGATGATGTAAGCACGGAAGGACTGATTCATCTGCCATATATGTCGAGGGTTTGTTTTTTAAATATACATAGTTTTTCAAAGGAAACAGTGTTTTATGTCAACATAGTGAAAGACTGATGAACAGAAATTGGTAATGGTCGTAATTGTAGTCATTATGACATTTATTTTTACAAATTGTGTGTTGGAGCTGAAATTATCTGTAGTTTTAGACGAATAATCTCAAACAGTTTTAAAAATCTAATAACTGGTTTGAGTGTCTTTTCAAGCAATAATGCCAAACATCCTCGCTCTCTTCGCTTTTCAGGACTTGCTGTGTGTTGTTTGAGCAGAAAAAACAAGTTAGATGGCATAAACTTTTCCAAGATTTAATAGATCAGAAGATTAAATGAGAAAATCAGCAGAAAATTAGGGCTGAGACTCAAGATTATTTTAATTATGGATTACCTGCTATATACTTTCTCAGTTTATACCCACAGAAAAGTGTTGGTTTCTCAGCGGTTCTTTGGCGTGGGTTGATAGTGCTACATAGCATCGCAGCCACAACAACTTTTTAAGCCCCTGTGTGGTTCTTTAGAAGTTCTCCACGGGTTCTTTCCCCAGTGAACTGAACTAAACTAAGCTGAAGAACCAGTAGAGAACTTTATAAGTCCCAGTATTATAAAAACATTACATTAATGTAGCCCATAAACTGTATTTTTGATGATACAACTTTAAAGCAGTGGCTCTGAACCATTTTGCCTCCATGTGCATGAAAGTATTCGAGGTTATAAAAGGTAATGTGTTGTGTTTCTCAGTAAGAATTTAATACAGGATTCTGAATCTTTCAAGCCAAAATGAAATCATTAGTAATCATACTTTATCATACTTGAAGTAAAAGTCTTATTGAGAAGCATAGTGACTCTATTATTACCTGGCATCATTCATGGCCATCAGGCTGAAAAATTCCAGAACAATATAGTGCTGCATGAGATTTCTAATGGCTCTATATACAACTTAATAACAAAGGGGCTGTATAGCACCTTTAATTGAAAGATGATTACAAGGAAAAAGAACAACTTTGGGTAGTGCTTAGCACCATTTTTATTGAGGATGAATTATAGTGGCCAGTTTTCATTCACATTTTACAAAGTTAAAACTCCATCTGTAAAATGTTAGAAAATAAATGTCAGGAAATTTTGAAAATGGCATTACAGTGCCCAAGAGTTTTGTTTGGCCAGCAGTCTAAAATCCAAAAACATTCAGTTGTATCATGTATATCAAAGAAAAGCAGCAAATCCTCACATTTGAGTAAATGCTTGAAAAATAATTTGAAACAATATTTATTGACCAGTCAACTAATTGACTAAACATTTCAACAAATGAAATACTGATTAAAAAAGATTATCAGTTACAGCCCAGCTGTATTCTTGTGAGCATATACACAGACTGGACTGGACTGATACACAAGGTATACATAAATTATCCTGCAGGGGACTGTTGCCATGATTCTTATCAGAGTGTCGACAGAGTCACCTTGGCTGTGACTATAATAGGACATGCTAAAATACCAGTTCATTAATTTGCACCTTGCACATGAGAGCATTTAGCCGTTATCAATTCATTCTCGAACGACGACCTGACCTTGCCAGCTGCTTCTGTGTCAGGGAAAATCTAGAGAAACAACCCCTCTATGTCTGATCTGTGGTTTTTGGTGCAGTGTTGCAGTGTTGTTATACATTGCACTTAAAAAAAATCATCATTAGGAGCACAAGCTTTTATGCCCTAATGTTTTGGATGGCGGTGCATGGTTAGCTGTCGAAGCATAGCAATTGCTTTCTTTATATCATTTTTCAATATATTGGGGGGACATTTTGAGCATTACCACCCAGCCTCAAACTACTTATGAGCAGGTCTAGTCATTAATTCAGGTGTGGATCGACAACAGAACTGATAGCAGATCAGAAAAAGCCAAATAAATCCAAACTAAAAAAGTAACTTTACCAAAAAACACCACTCTCAGTTCCATGGTTATTTAATTCCCAGCATGAGGCTAATTTCTTCATAAACTTGACATTATTGTAATTTGAAACATAATTATATGATTGATCATAGCCAGATACACAGATGTCACAGCACATTCCACCAAAAACTAACGACAGAGGGTCGCCGACAGCAAACAAGTCAGCCGTTTCAAAGTCGCTGTTTGAATTAGTGACGTGTGTCTTGCTCGGTATGTGATGTACATCTGCTTCACAGCAAATCTGCTTAATCTACATCCCACTTTAGCCTCTCCACATCCCTCCGGGCATCGAACTGACAACTCCGAGGCTGTGAACGCCGCGTTCGTGGTAACAGAGCCCCAGTGTGGAGCCAGATTCAGCTCGGGCTGATTTGCTGCATGGCTGTGCATATCAGTGGAGCAGGCTGAGGAGCAGCAGGGATGAGTTCAGGGTGCTCAGCCTGTAGTCATTACATCTATCACTGCCACAGCTGGGGGGGTTGGAAACATGGAGAGATGGATGTTGGTGTGAGGTTAGACATTAGCTAAGGACGGTTGGAGGATGCTTATGAGAAGATGACGATGACAGAGAAAGAACGATGCAAGTAATCATTCTTGTCGATATGTTTTACTCAAAATACAAAAACCTTTTTTGTGCTCTCTTATGGTTACAATCAGAGACAAGAAAAAAACTACACGATCAAAGAAGACCATGATTTAAAAAAGATTGGAAGGAAACAGACTTAGAAAAGATATAGAGGACTCAGAGGAATCGCAGGAGGGGGTGGAAGGAAATGATGGTGTAAAGCATGCATGGTCTCAAGACATGCCTGCTGTGATGCTCTGGTGCTGAATCACTGAATCACCATCCAGCAACAGAAGAGCTCTGCCTTAAGACATATATTATCTGTGCCTTAGTTCATATACAGGGCTTAGAGTCTAATGTAACCCGTCTGCCCTGATGTACTGTACTGGTTAAACAAGGTTTAAAACACTAACTTGTGATTGAACATGTTTAATGTGCAGCCGTCTGTGTCAGAAAGAGGCCAATAAAGACAGTGAATACTGTATGCATTTTGCATTTACATTATAAAAGCAGCCAAGCATAAAAGCAATAGTTACACACTTTGGGAAATGTTTCATTAGAGTCAGTTGAAAAGATTGTTTCCACTCTCATATTTGTATTTCACATTGAAGCTACAGCCAGGAGATGAAGTCAGTATGCTAAGTATGTTAGCATAAAGACTGGAAACAGGGGAAACAGGCAACCTGGCTCTGTCTAAAGGTAACAAAATCAGCCTATCAGTATCTGTAAAGCTCACTAATATACAACTAATATCTTGTTAAAGAAACAGAGCAGTGAAAGAATAGTGTTATCTGGTGTAGCTACTTCTTTCCAGGCCCTGGCAAAGACATAGTCCAGCACATATCCCCCAATAAAACTACAACTTGTTTTTACATCAGCTTTGGAGAGAGCCAGGGTATCTGTTACCCGCTGTTTACAGTCTTTCTGCTAAGCTAAGATAATTGTCTGCTGGCTCTAGAGTTATATTTTACACACAGATACGAGAATAGCATCAGTCCTCCTGTTTCCTGTCTCAGTCCCTGTCCCGCCTGCAACTCGTGCAAAACACTGCAGCCAGACTGTTAGCTAAATCCAACTGTAGATCCCACATCACAACAATCCCTTCATTGGCTTCCCATAGCGTTCAGAATAGACTTCAAGATACTGCTTATCATCTACAAACTCTCCAAAGCTCCCTATACCTTCTCTAGGCCACTCAGATCATTCGACTAAGATTTCTTATTCATATCCTGCTCCCTCTGCAGATCCATGGTTATAGCACTTCTGCCATTGGGCTCCATCCCGCTGGAATTGTCTCCCCTCCTCTGTTAGACCAACTGAGTACATAAACTGTTTCAAAAAAATTCTTAAAACTCATCTCAACTGACTCACCATCCCCGCACAGAGGCTTCAATTTATATGTGACCTCTCCATCTCTTTGTGTCATCTCTATATAAGTACTATTTTACTTTTATGCATCTGGATCCTGTGAACCACTTTGTAAACTTTGTTTAAAAAAATCTTACTTACTTCTTACTTTCTTCTCATCAAACTCTTGGCAAGAAAACAAATTTCCCAAAATGTCAAACTATTTGATGATTATTTTCTCCCCCAAATGCTTTTTAAAATTGTACTGCCATTAACATTTCTGAAAACATCTCTCTTTAGTTTTTTTTTAACAGCTTTGTAAAAAACAAAATTGGTATTCTCGAAGCCAGAGAGACAAAAGCACTCCATCTTTTCCTTCTCCAGATGACACAAATAGGTGTCAAATCCATTTCTGAGCGATCCATTTGATGCAAACACCACAAATCTGTCTTTCTTGACTCACTAATTTGTCCTTTTTGTCTAAGAACAGCAGATACCTTTTTGCAAACAGAATACACGATTTAATTGGCATTTACCACATCTTACAGTACTTCACAACTTATATTTCAATGGGACTGTATTTTTGGCGATAACAAAGTGTCCCTCAAGCTGTGTTATATCAACAGGAGTGCCTGACAGTGCCCCTGGCAGGAACAGAAGTGGGTTAATTTTGTACCAAATGGTTCATCCCAATGTGAGTGTAGTACTGGCTATCTCTAGAGAGAGAGAGGCACAAAGAGAGACATGGATGGTGAGGAATGTACTCAGCATTTATCTAAACTGCTCCATTAGAAAGTATAACCGGATAATTAACCAATAAAGTAACAAATTTAGGAATTAAGTCATCATTATGAAAACTTGACATGACCTAAAGCTGGAGGCCACATATCAAACCTGACGTATCAGGGACGTCGTGTCAGTGCCTGACGCTGTGCAACACTCTCCAGCTTCCACTGTGAACTCAATTACAGTATCACCTTTCTGCAGCCGGGAGAGGAATTAATGAAGGAGGCGTTATGACTCAAGTGTCTTCTCTCTCGTTGACAACTCTCATTCTGTGGGTCGTGCTTGCATCACACCGGCCGTGTAGAGGCGCCCACTGGCCTGGATAACCGACCTCACAGCTGCTGTTGGCTCTCACCCACCTCTCTATTGTGATCACCAGAGGCAGTGTGGGAGACAGTGTTTATTTTCAGGTGTCAGGGCCTTGGACTGGCTGGGAAGATTGTTTTCACGACCCTGGCCCTGTCTGTGGAAAAACCTGTGTGAGGAAACCGAGACTGATCAAAATAGATGAGCTTAAGTATTTTCTCTCTCTTTCCCTCTCCTTTGGGTCAATACTTGCCTTCAGGTTAATTTGGGCAAAATTTTAACTTCGACTAAGATGAAATTAATGAGCCAGAGACGGGACGATTCTCACATCTCGTTACTGGCAGAACTGTACAAAAGGATAAGTCCTGCGTCCAGCCATGCATGTGCAGTGAGAAAAAAAAGGGAGGGTCACAGGCCATCTGGCTTTCTGATAGTGAGGCCACAGAAAATTTCATCCTTTCTATCCCTTTTCTCCCAATTTTTCTCTCTCTCTTCTCCCCCTTGTCCTCTGGCCTGTGTACTGCACTGTTAGTGCAACATTCACAGCAGTGGTTTTAATATCATTATGTTTTTATTTCATATAACCATCAACTCTTTAGAAGATACATCCTGCTAAATCTAAAGAACTGAAATATATTGTGCTCGATAAGAATTGTATTTAAAGTACAACCAGTAACTTATTAACCAGTTAATTGTATATAAAAGTCCAGTGTGTATGATTAAGGAGGATATACTGGCAGGAATGGAATATAATATTTATAACTATGTTTTCATTAGTGTATACACCTGAACACAAGAATTATTGTGTTTTTGTGACCTTAGTTTATATCTACATAAGGAGCAGGTCCTCTTACACAGTGTCAGCCATGTTGAGTCTACAGTAGCCCGAAACGGACAAATCCAACTGTGGCTCTAGATAGGGCCATTCGCATTTTCGCCTCGGCCACCGTAGTTCTCCTAAACACCGGGCACATAGTAGAAGTTTCAGTCGGTTGCAATGTTATAACCTAATCTTAGACGCTTCTAAATCCTACACACCGGTCCTTTAACCCCTGATGTAAATTACAGTAAATATACCCTAAAATAGATTTTAGTTTCATTTCTATGTGTTCGACAGTAAAGATTTATCTGAAATTATAACAAGTAATTGCAATATTTTGCCTAAATCAGTAAATTATGGTTGCTATAGTTCTAACTGTAAATATTGCTTTAATTTTAAATTTCAACACAAAATGGCAAGTTAGTTATTTTTATTATTTTTCCTTGCAGTATGAATTTAAACAGGAAACTACAAAGGACATAAAACATGTTTAATAAGTCAGGATTCATTATATATAAACTATAGAATTATAGAATTAAAATTGACACCACTCTTATTGTTCTAAAAAGAAGTCACTGATTACTGCTTAATTATTCTGAAATTTACAATTATTTATTTATTTATTTATTTGTTGAGCAACAAAGTTAGGTGTCACATTTCAAATCATAAACTATAATGCTGCTACATTAACAGCACCGAACTAGTCTCTATATACAGACTCTACATTCAGTGAATGTAGAGTCTGTAGGCAAACCCCGGAGATCTTGCCTCCGGAAGAAGAGCGGAAGAGCCCTGGTTTCCGGTTGTAGGCTGTTTGTAGTCCGCGTGATATTGACCAATCACGTTTGAGCCGGCTGCAGTTGTTGCCAGGTTAAACGGTCCGTGCGGTGAACTAACGAGGCGGAACATAATTGGCATCACTGCAAACTCTGAATCTGAATCGCAATGGTGCAGCATATTTACTTATATATAAATGGAAGTCGCAAACAGAAATTCGCCTCCTCCGCCCAAATCAAACCGGAATGCCAAAAAATCGGGGGTCTGCCCCCATAGGCTGTATAGCCATCTGCTGGAAGTCAGACGCCGAATATAGCCGATGGGTTCTGAGAATGATACCGAACAGCTCAATTTATACACTGAGACAGTTTCAAAGTGCTTTCCATACATTTGAACTTCAACAGGAAATAAGGGAGATAAGAGTATGGCAGACAAAAGAGAGAGAATAAAATCCCTTTGGCATCACCTTGGCAGACGCTAGAAATCAATACTGTACTCTGCTCACATGCTCGGAATCAGAGAAATCACAACAAAATATTCAAAAGGTATCATGCAAATAATTATCAGTCATGCAATCTGCGCCATCTGCTTTGTTGTGTACGCCGCTCTTAAATCTCTCCAGGATATCAGGTATACCTTGCTCGTTCACATTAGATCATAGCGTGGTTGCCCATTAGGACCGGGCTTCCTGCATGGGTGAGATAATCGGAACTGCTACCTTGGCCTGACATAGCCCCAGGCCTGTACATGTTCCTACTTTTCCTCCACCACCTGCCTCCCTCGTTCTGTCTCTCTCCCTCCCCACACACGGAACCAGGACATGGCACTGTGACTATGTGAGAGCACGGCTTGTCCTCAATACAGAGACACAAATACACGCACGGCGAATACCACACTTTTGTGGAGCTTTGTTGTTTAGAAAGATGTGCTCCTGCTTGTTTGTGTTACTTATTAGCACTGTCATTCGAATATTTGGGGTATGTGCAGTATACATGCAGCAACTGATATGCATCTGCTTTCTTTGTCTCCTCAGTACAAGCAAGTGGAGCAATACATGTCCTTCCACAAGCTTCCAGCAGACATGCGGCAGAAAATCCACGACTACTATGAACATCGCTACCAAGGCAAAATCTTTGATGAGGACAACATCCTGAGTGAACTCAACGACCCTCTCAAAGAGGTGAGACAACTTCTCCCTTAAGACCCTAAACTGAATTGAATCATTGGCTCTTTCACTTATCAACATTTATAAATCTTTTTGAGATTGTTCATTTGAAAGTTTTATTTTTAGAACAGGTAAAAAATACACCTTAAATCTAAAAAAAAGATTCTTGACAGGTAGTCTGTCACACAGTGGTTTTACTTCGGGAACATGAATGAGTTTATTCCCCCAAGATGAAGAGTGAATCTTCATTTGGCGCCTTTAAGTGCGCAGGACGTGAAGCTAAAATACCAACACCTGTCATCTCATCTTACAAGGTCAAAGGAAAAAAACAGCAAAACGGATTCTCCTCAGCATCCTGGGTGAACCCAGACTGAGCATTTGTCAAAGATATGAAAATATTCTGCACAGAAACCTGAGCTTCACTCGTGATAAACAACCTGAGCTCCAGAGCTGTTTAACAATCGCTCTTTTATTTATAATATTTACACATAGTCAGATTAGCACAGATACACAGCCCCAAGGATCAACTGAGCACGCTGTATATTATTCACAAAGAGAGGTAATGAGAAGGAATATTGAAATTTATTGTGGACTCAGTGACCAGTTTTTAAGTTCCAGCCTCATCCCCTCGTATCAGCAGATTACATGGGTAATTAAGCAGAGGTGGATGGGACAGGAGAGGACTGAAAAGCAAAGCAAGTGTAAGAAATGGAGACCATCCCTCATGTAGCCCCATTAAGTCACTGTGCAGTGGTGTGGGGAGTTGCTGCACGATCCCAAACACTCACGGGAAGGTGCAGGGATATAAAGCTATGACTTACTACACAGAGAATCCTACAGGCTTAGTCGGCCGTGCATAGCAAGCAAAGTTAAAATCTGCATAGAGACAGTGTCACACAATGAAAGCTATGCCCATGGGACAGACGGATAAAAACAAACTGAGTCGCACCAGAGCAAAACAGGACACATGAACTAGCTCGCGTTGCCATTTCACTGAATAACTGTTCTGTCTCCTCCCAGAGAAGATAGAAGAAGCAGGTAATTTACAAAGGGGAACTCAGGCAAAGGACCACGTCTTTGTGGCTCATTTTCTACACAGTGTATTACTGTCAATTATTTTCCAATAAGGCAGCCCTTCAAGAGAATCAAATTGCAATTTTGATGCAGGTGAAAGTAAAGATTAATTTGTCTTCTGCTGTGCTTCTGATCAGGCTGTTCTCATGCACTGTTTGTACGTATACCTATGAAAAGTAATGCACCACTATTCGTATATATACCTGCATAATCACAAGCCAGTAATCCATGTATAACCCACGTCATCAGGAAAGCTGAAGTAAGGTGACCAATGTGCTGATGCGAGTAAAAAAAGGAACTAATTAAAGACCAAAAGTCTACCTTAGGAGGCAGGTTGTGGTGTTGGGTGGGATCACAAAACACAGGACTTTACCCCGAGAAACCGGTGTTCGGGACCTTGTAAAACCAAATGAACCTTAAGTTATTTAAAGCTACATCGTCACCATGTTTGTTTTCCTAAACCTAAGCTATGTACCTAACCTTTGAAAGTTATGAGGGTTTAGTGTTAAGCAATAAAGGTTAGGTACATAGGTTAGGTTCAGGAAAAGAAATATGGTGATGATCTACCTTAAAATGAGTCAAGGTTCACTTGGTTTTACACGGTGGAGAAGGGGTATCTGTTCACTCAGTTTTTTCGCAAAGGAAGATATGAAAATAAGAACTGAGCTTGTGCTGCCAAACAAACAACTATTGGTTGGTTTTACTCTATTTCTAATCCTGCTTCTTGTGGAGATGCACCTGTCCCATATTGATGTCGAATATCGGGTTGACACTGACTCAAGTAGCTGAATTGGGTATCGTGACAATGGGGCTGGTCAGTTTAATTTTATGTTTATGACTACACATTACGTACCACATCCTGGTCAGCAGCACACCAATAGGCCGCATTGCTGAGGTAGCTACTGTGAGAACGTATATACAACATATGAGATGTTTGGAGGTATTTCAAGCCTGATGTTGCCTTACACTTAAAAGAATGACCCCAGTCACTCCCATACAGTGAGGCATAAAGCTGGTACCGAGTCACTACTCGATATCGGCTGATATGCACCTCTGATGAGAGGTATGCAGCCTGTTTATTCCCATTCTCTAAAACTGAAGGTTTTTATCTGATCATCCATTGGAGAATTAGGTCACTTGAGGGTTGACTGTGTAATTTGTCCATAATTAAACCCAATAAAAACAAAATCCGAAGCAGCTTACAAGAAGTGTGGCTCAGAACGGGTCAGAACAGTGCAGCGAGTGAAACGAAGTGAGGACAATACTTGGCTTTGGAAGATTAATGAATGCTATATTCATGATGTGTTATCAACAATTAATGCCAGGTTTTAGCTTGATAATCTTCTGTGTTACCCATCTATACCTCAGCCTCACCTATTCTGCACTGAGACTATCCTTTTAAAAAGCTAAATGAGTAATGCCAGCCTCCATGTGAGTGCCAATGCCACCTTTCTTGCTTTTGCCAACTCCCATTTAAATTGTATCAGACTAAAAGCAGCTGTACACTTCACAAACAGTGATAAATTATAGCTTATGCAGTTAGATACATCTTGATCTGCCAGTGTAGCACAACTAATGGCACCTTCTCTGGCTCAGTCCAGTTGGCCTCTGTAATAAAGTGGCCATACGTTTTGTTTTTGAGGGATAAAAGATGGGAGCACTGGGGTTTGTTTTTCAATCTCCACGTCCCTCATCTGTACCCTGGTCCCTAACCATTTAGTAGCCAGAAATCACTTAATGCAGCTCCATGCCAGACCGATTCCACGTGGACTTACTGAGGACTAGCTGAGTCTGGCTGATTGCCGCTGAGTGTCCAGCGCAATTTTGGGGGTGCTGACTTATGGGTCAATTTGGGATCAGAATCAGCTCCACTTAGCAGCACTCAGACTTGCTTTGGGCTGAAGGAGGGCCATGAAATCAGCCCAAGTGTACTTTAACTGATTCTGGCAAGTCATTCATCACAAGTCTTGCATGAGTCTGTCAACCAGATGTGCCAGATTGAGGCTGCTCGAGCATTACCACTACCTGCGACTCACATGAAAACTCTGATTCAGTGGATAAAACAGCTTTGGGTTTGATGTGAAGGTCAAAGGTAATGAGGCCTACAGTAAATTCCTCAGTTAATCATCCCGGTGTGCAGCTATGGACAATGGTAGAATTAATTTAAATTCCATCTGCTGTGCTATGAGACATAAAGGTCAAGTGTGTAGGATTTAGGAGGATATATTGGCATAAATGGAATATAATATAATAATCACCTGAAAATAAGAATTATTGTGTGTTGTTACCTCAGAATGAGTCGTTTAAATAGGGAGGGGGTCCATGTGCACAGAGTTTGCAGTGTTGCACTGCCATGTTTCTACAGTAGCCCAGAGCGAACTAACTGAACACTGGCTCTATATAGTGCCGTTCTCGTTTTTGCGTCAGCCTCCGTAGTTAGCAGTCCCTGTTTAAATCACCGGGTCAGTTTGTTTTTGAAAGGAAAAGACCTCTGCAGATAATTCGGCTCATGGTAAAAACCTCCTGAAAGTCTGGATCATAAGTTATTGAAGAAAAAAGGTGAGCGCACATTAGCAGGTGCTGGATTAGCGGCCTGTCTCTGACATGCCAAACAGTGTCGCAGAAACACTGATTTGTAACGTGAAACTACTTTATTGAGTGTTTTTACCGGTTTTATTCACCTGGTCCATTTGTTTTGGAGAAGAGGAGACTTCTGCGGGTAATTCGGCTCCTAACAAAAACCTCCTGAACGATGAACACTGAGGAATCGTAACTGGGAATTCACGCTTGGCACATGGGAGATGTATCAGCTGGCTGCAGTCTGCAGTCCTCACTGCTAGATGCCACTGAATCCCCAAATCCTACACACTGTTCCTTTAACATCAGCTTATCAATATCATAAATATTTGTGATAACTGGGTCTATACGTTGTTTCCAAATACCCTTTACTGGTTTGTTTTTGTTTTGGTGCACTATGAAAATGCAGTTAATTCCCATTTGCTTGACCCAGGTAATCCATCACATCAAACAGTTTGCTGCTCTGCTGCAGTTGTGGGCAGAAACCACTTTAGAAATTCTCCTTGGTGTTGCTTTCAAGGGCACTCCAGCATCCAATAATTGATTGTTTGCTGCCCAAAAGCATTTAATTGATAAGCTCTGGTATCGGAAAATCTGGTCAACAAAGGTGCACTGGCAAATACAAAGTCAAAAAGAAAGGGAAAAGAAAAAACTGCATTGCATCAAAAGGTTTGCTGTTCAGCAGCTATGTCTCAGATGTCAGATGTCCATTAATGCACCAACAGGGAGAATTTTCCAAACAGCCCCTGCTGTTAACTGTATTACTACAAAAAGTTGAAGATTTCTGCAAGGGGGCTTTTAGACCAGTAAAACAAATAAATGTAAAATATATATAAATATAAACATGTAAAACACAGTTTGTCATTAATGTGCTTAAATATAACTTTACAGCCGGACTGTTTTGGTGTTTCCTTTCCTCTGTCTCGCTGCTTCTTATTCTCCGCCATATGACAAATCTTTAAATAGGCATAGCCAAAGATTGTTTCCCCAAGAGGACTCCTGGCTGGGCATGAAAATTGCTTACTATCTAATTCATTAGTTCTGGTGCATGATTGAGGTCAGAGCCCTGTGGCATTAGCTGACACCGGCATCTAGGGCTGAGCTAACATTTCTTTGCGAGCATCCCATAGATTGGTTATCTCTCTGTTAATGTCCTGTTGTCACTGGAGGAGAGTTATCCCTCATGGGGGGTCAACAACACACCACCACAGATGCCAAGTGCCCCGGCTTTCCATCTGCACAGCAACAGAGATGTGTGGGTAAACAGACAACAAGCTCCTAATCTCCTGCTGGGTCTGAGGGGACAGGATGAGACCAGAGAGATGGCCTGCAGCCGGCACCAGAGGGCAAACTCATCAGGATCTGACTTGTGTGCCAAAAAGTTTCGTCTCAGGAGTGATGGGAAGTGCTTTAGAAGTATTAGGGATAAAGCAGCAATCGAATTCATTTATGCCCGCAGATAAAAGCAGCAGAGATGAAGGATTTGCGGTGGTGTTTTGTGTCAGGCTACCTAACCGATGCTCATTTCTCAAGTTGTACGTTGAAATTACTGAATTATTTATGGCATAATCTCATCTGTTTCATCAAAACCTTCTTCTTCTTTTTTTCCTCCATCAGGAAATTGTCAACTTCAATTGCCGTAAACTCGTGGCCACCATGCCTTTGTTTGCCAACGCGGACCCCAACTTCGTGACGGGCATGCTGAGCAAGTTGAAGTTCGAGGTCTTTCAACCCAACGACTACATTATCAGGGAAGGCACAGTCGGGAAGAAGATGTACTTCATTCAACATGGTGTAGCGAGTGTCATCACCAAGTTCAACAAGGAGATGAAGCTGACTGACGGATCCTACTTTGGAGGTTAGAACACAACAATCTGATATAATCATTTATAGATTTGCCACATGAAAATCCAAACATGAATTATATACGTGGGCACTGCCATGCAAGAATGCCATACTCGCAGTCACGCATGCATTCCTACATACAGTTATATATTGAGACACGAGTCTGGCCTGAGGTCTCGCGTTTGATGCTGTTTGAAGTTAAGTTATTGTGGATGTAGATTCTCATTAACCAGTGTTGGACGTTAGTCAGCTTCTGCGGTTATGTAACCACTCATCTGGTTGTTGGAGTAGGCCAAGGCGTGGATCAGGCATCCCTTAGGACACACAGAGGATCCTCCCCCACCCTCACACATACACATGCATGAACTCTTCTCCCCCTCCATACGTTCCTGCTGCATATACTTGGCACTAACAAGAGCAGCTAGTGTAGAATCAGGAGCTTTTCCCTCGTTCTGTTCTCCGCCTTCATCTCTCTCTTTCTCTTGGCGCGGGTCCCATTCCCTCTCCAAAACATTACAGATATCATCAATTTTTTAAACGTCAAATGTAATTTCATTGCACGCTGTTTACTTGGACACGACAGTGTCTGCTTGCGGATTTTGTCAATGTGAAAGCAAAGCAAAGTTTCCTATTTTAGAGGTTCTTGCATATTTTATCTCATGAGTTCATCCCCACTATGGAAGGAGGCTGAGGAGTCTAAGAATACCTTCGCTTTGGAGTGTGTTTGCAGCATGCAGTTCATGTCTCGCAGGCGAGCCAAGGAAGGCAGCGATTCAAAAAAAGAAATGAGTCGTCTTTTTTCCCCCTGCTTGTTCAAACCACAGGATTGCTGTCATGCCACTAAGTGTGCAAAGCTACTTGCTTTATATGTGGGTTGCCCAAGGAGCATTTTACATTCTGCACAGAGTGGACATGTCGTATGGTAAGAGATGTGGCAGTTGCAGTGCTGTTCAAACGATTAATCCCCTGGGGCTGCAGCTCAAGAGATATTCTGTTAAAGAGTCATTGTGGCACAGAACAAGTAGATCTTGTTGACGAAACTAAGCTGAAATGTCAGGATAAAACCTTCGGCCAATAAGGCTCTCACAAATGGATCTTAATGGTGGTGAGTGTGATCATATTTGTCAAACAATATCAGACAAGAAGAAAAGAAACTGCAGCAGTTTAATTGGCTATTGTTTCCTGTTGGAAGGTGAAAAGTAATAATGGTAGTTGTTAGTTGACTGAACGGTGCTTGATAATGCTATGTTTTGACAGACACTTGTGTATCATCATTTAAATTCAACTGTCAGATCTTCGCTATAATACCTATACTGTCTGTGTTAATTAAGGCTTTTGACAGAGCACACACAATAAGATTAACCCTTTTAGGAAGCTAAAACTTTCAGTCTTGTGTACCCCTGGTGGTCCTTCTAGTGGCTCTAATGTGTTACTAAGTTGAAGCGGCTATAATCAATATTTTTGACACGTGCTCATTTTCAGGGACAAGGCTCTAAAAGCCCACTGCACACATTCTGCTCAGTACCAAACAGCAGACAGACAAATTAGCAACTAGCTGGGGAAAAAAGAGCCCGAAAATTTCCTCAGGAGTTGGTAGAGACCAAAAACTGAGCTAAAACCAAGTTGATATTAGACTTACATTCATCAGGTGACCAGGTACATGACTCAGAATCAGTGGCGGCTGCTGGTCTTTCAAGGAGGGGAAGCTCATTTTCGGCCTACATCATAAAATGTGTCCGTTTATTTATACATAAATTCTACCCTCTGGGGCTGCTGTGCGAAGCTAGTGTGACTGCCTGTGAGTGCTTTGGGATGGTGGAGCGGCTCACAGCAGCACCCACTGCTCGATGGGGAGAGTAACTGCAGAGCGACAGAAGTCAGAGTCTCCAAACACGAGTACAGTCTCCAATAACACCAGAAAAAGATGCTAGATTTGTCGCTAGTCGTTTTTAACAAAGAAAAAGTCACTAAGAGGATTAGAAAAATCTCCAGATCAACTCGGAACAACGGAATGAAACTTGAAAAATGCTCCAGTGGTGGTTTATATTTCAAGATCGCTGATTCGCTCATTTCGCTGTCAATCATAATGGGATTCAGCCTCAGACAGATCATCCAATCATCATGCAGAAGCCCAGCGTCCAGGCCAGCCGAGACCAGCCCACTGCCCCATAGACCCCCACAGACGCTGAGCGTCCGATGGGCGGGACAAAACCGAGCATTTATCCAATGACTGTCTAGTTTCGCTGCAGTGGAACAACCCACTCTATGCTTCCCCACTGAAGTCTTTGGATGCTGAGCTTCCACTGTTTAATGCACTGTGACGCTACAGGAATGAATGAGAAGAAAGTCGCGTCAGTGACCTGTGATAAGTAGCTGATTCTGAACAAAAGTTGAACGCGTTCTAGCGCATATTTAGTCAATGAAATGTAAACACAACAGTACATATTTGACCACTTATTTTTTGACATTTTAGGGGAAGCTGAGCTTCCCTTATAGTCTTAGAGCAATCGCCACTGCACAGAATGAATAATCATGTTGCTTTGTAATGGCTGAATGTGTAAATAAGCAACTGTTTACTAACAAATTCACTATATAAACTTAAGAAGTGATGATATGTAAATGGTGTGCTCACAACTGTTTCCACTGCCCCTAGGTGGCCAAAAACAAAATTACATTTTGTGGATTTAAAGCAGTTGGTCTCTTTTATAAAAAAAAATAACACTTGTCATATTTGCTGAAACGGTCACTACATTCTCACAGCATTCAATGAGATGAATAATCAGTTAAAAAAAAATCATACTCCTCTGCTTACTCTATTGCCTTGTAGTGCTTCCAATGGCCTCACTGCATGTTAACAAAAATAACCAAACAGAGCCAAGGAGTCTATAACACAGCTGTCAATCATGTCAATCACTGCTTGTGAACAGCTGTCAAACTGTCAAACTAGGCAGCGCTGATTAAATATGAATCCAGATTCTGTTACATTGCCTAGATCTCACCTTACATGTTTTCAGACACATTTTAGTGTACTGTTTACCTGTGAAATGAGAAAGTTTGTGACTGGGCGGTCACGTTGGAAACAGCCGATCTGAAACACTGCCCACCGGCCAGGGCAAACTTTCAAACAACAAATGTTCGGCCCAAAAATTGACTCAAATGAATTATCACTTATCAAAAGAGTTACCAGTTTACTTTTTTGTCAGTTACCTAATTGATTTATCAAGTAACTGTTTCATCTCTAGACTGGAATATAATAGAAGCATGGAGTTAAAGGTATACTATGCAGGAATTGCTGGGTACTGTTTATAAACACGTTCAAACTTGGCCCCTCCTTCCTACACTGCTTGTATGTACACGACAAGCTACTATTTTAATCAACGTTACATTTGTTGTAATAGAACAAGCAACTGTTTAGCAGTCTAACTAAGGTAAAAACTTGCAGCTACATGTCCAACAACTCTGCATCACTCTTCATCCCCATCCTCTCCTTCACTCGTTTTGGAACCTGCTCTGCAGCTTGGTGATTTGCCTTGCCAGATTTGCGCTCTTTTTGGCCCTGTGTATGTGATTTTCCTAGCGTCCTCTTGGATGCATGCGTCACTGCTTTTTTTATAAAGTCCCAACCTTACCTGCGTGCTGTTACTGTTGGGGGCTGCATGCCAATTCCCAAAGGTGGCAGCCCAGGAACGTCCCGAGCACAGCAAAGTAAGAAGAGAAGAAGAAAATAATGGCAGAGGATAGAGTCTCTGCAGATGAACATACCACCACGCACCTCTTGTGGGTCATAGGTGATGCATCGTATAACTGTTTTTTAAAGGGCAAACTACTAGGCTTCCTGCAGAAGATGACGTGTTAGACTGTTCACTAACAAGAGTCTCATCAAACAGCTCTGCTGAAAATTGACCTCTGGAGACCACATTTATAAATCCAGGAAATGTGTTGAGGCAGCTTGGCCATTAGTACTTTTCAGGGATTTTTGGATTATGGTTTTTCAAGCTTTGTCTAAAAACATTTTGAAGGTTATTCTGCACAACAAAATATTAACTCTAACTTTGTTTTGTTTGCTGTCTCATCCTGTACAGACACTCACAAATAACAGCTCAATGCAGATTGATGTAGAAGAATACAAAAGGAGTTCACAAAGTAAAAGAGTGTACTGTAAAAGATCAGCATCTATAATCAGTTGAATGAATATGGACAAAACATGGAGAGAACATTGAGAACATACAGTAGATGTCCCCATTTAATCTTTTAATTAAAAGATACGTGTTTTATCTGTTCAAATAACAAAGGGTGCTCAGTTCGCTTTGCTGTGTTCTGTGTGTACCGGGCCACCTGCTGTTGCCTTCTGCCCAGCTGGTATTTTTACCCGTTTGTATGGCATTAGTAGATGAGCCCCGAGTTGGGAGCAGCTGGCTGTACCAGGCACCTCACTCTTCCCCCTTTCCTCCAATGATTCACACTCCCCTTACAACCAGGCCAAACCGTGGGCAGAATGAGAAATCATCGAGGGGGACTGAGACAGACACAGAGGGAGGCAGAGCGAGTAACAAAACCGAGCCTGGCCACAGGAAACTATTAGCATAGTAATGAGCAGGACATCTATGAGGACAGTAGGTCACAAAGCACCTCCAACCACGGTCAATGCCACGCCTGCATGCTAAAAAGGTATCATAGTAATCACTCTTGGGCCACCGTGAATGGGATTACATATTGGTACCACATAGCTCTGTGGTGAAGTCACTCTGAGGCTAAGGGACTAATAGAGTGTAATGCTATGACAATGACAGACAGCGCATGAAAATCCTTATTGGGCTTGAATGTCTTAGTCATACGGGACTCCCTCTTTCCTCGGTCACAGCCGTGGAGGGAGAAGGAGAAGGGGAGCTGGTTGCCATGAGTGTATGTGACACATGAAGTGATGGCAAATTTCCACAAATGCTCCTGGGGTCAACTGTGATGCTTTGTGGCTAGGCAACAGACACGTGTCAAACTGCATCATGTGAAGTGTTAATGGGGCCTTGCCTTACACTCACACACACACACACACACACACACACACACACACACTCAGACAGCTTGGAATACACTTGTACACACACGTCTTTCAGGTGACAGCATCAATGTTTTCCTCAATATGAGTTTTGAAATATCTGTCTGTTCAAAGTTTGACATTTTGTCAGGTTTGCCACCTGCAAAGGACAGACGATGGTAGAAAATCAAAAATAAAAACTGTGCTTACATGCTGAGTTGTAAATTACTTCAAGAGTCTTGCCTACCACACAAGAGTCGGTAATTTACAGTAGGCCACAAATACCAGCACATTATATAAGTATTCTGAGAGAAAGCAGGAGTGTAGCTGCACATTTCTGATGTGTGATGTTTGTATGTATAAAGTGTTAAAGCAGTGAACGCAGTAAGCGCAGTCTAAAAATACAGACTTTTCCTGCTCTCTGTCAGCTAATCATCAGCTTTCATGTTCTCAAACAATCACTCACAACTGGGGTTCAGTTCAGTCTGACAAAATGAATAAGCTCAGTTTGAACGTGTTATTCCAACAGAGGAAAAAAGAGCAAGAAAGTTTTGTCTCCCACTGTTGCTCGTCCCATTATTCTGCTGCTGGTTAATTCGGTTTTGGGGTGGTGTGGCAACCTGACGACCAAATCAAAGCAGAGCTCGGTGAAGCAAATTGTCCACTTCACTGATGTTTCAGAGAACAAGTGGAAAATAAATGAAAGGCAAAATCCTCCATTGCTGATATTGTAATGTCTAGGTTGCATTCACAGTAAGCTGCGAGAGTTCTCATCCTTGTTGCTTTATTAGTAGCCTGTTTTGCTCTGCCGTTCTTTTTAAAAGGTACAGTGAAATGGGGGACAGAGTTGTCTCACCGTTACGCCAGTATAGAAGGTAGTAACAGTCCTGAAACAATATCTTCATAGTGGGACAGTAGGCAGAGCAGAATCATGGGTGGCACAGGTGTGACATTTTGATGACGTTTTGATAACATGTCATGTGTATGATCCATCGCGGGAGATTTTAAAAGTAGCAGGTAGAAGCTAACTCAAAGAAGAGGAACAGCAGCCGAAAATGTCAGCAATTTGGGAAAACAGTGAGGTCCAGAAGCTCCTTAACCTCCAAGCAGAGGACAAGATCGGCCGACGTGAAACAGAGACAGTAAATGATCATTATTGCCATGTTATGCCATTGCTATTGTTTAATAAAGCACTGCTGACACAGATGTTACATGTCACACTAAATGCTGACACTCTTGTGTTACATGCCATGCCCGTCACACCTTTCTTGCCTCTGTAATACCAGCATGCTCTCTAAAATCACACAGTGGAACGCAGTGATGCTGCTGTTGTTTGGTTTTGTGTAAAAATGCAAAGGAGGCATAAAGAAGGGACTTCTAAGCTCCTCTATAGCACGATCTCTGTGTAAACAGAGCCAGTGACTCCTACCGGTAGTTTCGGTTGCCTTAGCATGTCTTGCTAAAAGTTTCCCCAAACTATACTATTCAAAGAATGGACATTTGTGGAAATACTTCTGTTCCCTTTCTTGTTGAGAGTGAGATGAGAGAATTGATAGCACTCTTAGGCTTTTACACCACATATGAAGCTAGAGCTAGAATACAGTTAGCTTAGCATTAATACAGGAAGCAGCGCGAAACATCTCACCAGCCCCTCCAAACATCCAAACATTCAAACATTAAAATATATATATATATATATATATATTTGTCTACCAGTAGGGCTGGGCGATATGGAGGCAATCAAATATCACAATATTTTTTAACAAATTCATTCACATTACACTAAAATGATGAGTAACAGAGCTTCCATACAGCTCTGCACACACATTACTCTTGGATGGATTACTCGCGAATGCAGGCTCGCACAGAAATGCTACGCATATCACATGAAAGCACAGGAGCAGAGCTTTCCAGTGATGCCACACACATCATTGTACCGTCATCCCATCATGCTATAAATCCAGATTTATTGTCTACAAAATAAAAACCTGACGAATTTCTTCAAAATCCATTATACAGATCTTGTTATCAGTCACTTCATATAGTGAGGAATATCGTATCTTACCACGTCTTAGGCTTGCGTGCGTTTCTAGTTATAGTTCATATGATATCTTACAAATTAGTACCCCATGAATCGAGTTATGTTCTTAACCTCAAGTTATGAACTTAACGTAAAGTTACATAGGTTAGGTTTAGGAAAAGAAACACGGTTACGACGTACCTCAAAATAACTAGTATAGGTCTCCTGGGGAAAAGTCCAACATTGTTTGTCCACCACCCCAACCCTCCTCCTTACACAGAATTTCAGTCTTCATATAACTTCCCTCTGTCCTCCCGTCACTGCTTAGGTTGGGTGATCACAGCCTTCCCCATTACATGGGTTATACAGGAATTGCTGGTGCATTACTTTTTGTAGGTATACCTACAAACAGTGCATGAGAACAGCCTGTGCCTAGCTCTGCCTACCAGCACTTGTAAAGCTCACTAATTATCACCTTATTAACTGTCATGTAACACATTTATCTCTGGATGTTACCACACAGTGCATCATGCAAGCGTGTGTACAGACTCCTCACTATCTGTCTTTGTGTCTGCCTCAGATTGATGCAGGTTTTTCTCTCTCCCACTGTCTCTCCGTCTCTTTCTTCTCTGTGTATCTTCCTGTGTTAACAGAGGTACCACTTAAAGGGAGCTTTTCCATCACAACAGTACTAACACCTTATTCACACCCACAGCTTGAGAGTGCTGCTCTCACATCTTGTGCACACTCACGGCGTAGCCAAGTCATCACGACAAGTTAACATTTAACGACTTAACGAAGATGGAAGTTGTGCTGTAGATTGGACAGAAGTGCAAATGTGGGCGGAGGTTGAGTGGTGTTGGTGGATGAAAAGGATTGAACAGGAGCCAAGGGAAGTTGATACTTAGAAGGCGGGTACTGGTTTATGAGCGTATAAAAAGAAGAAAAATGTGGGCTGAAAGAATGGGGGGCGGTTAGATTGTGAACTTTCTGCCTTGTGTCATTGATTCATGAAAACACTGAGGAGATCAGGCACTGCGAGTGTCAGGTTATACCATCACATATCATCTGCAGCAGCATACATTTATTTACAGCCAGCTAAATAAGATGAAGAAATGCAGATTGGTTTGCACGTCCTTTTCAGGCATCTCATATTCCAGCAGCAGTTTAAAATCTTCTTGTCTAATCACAGCATCATAGAAACTGGATTTTAGCCAGGTGTTATTGACATCAGAAGTGAAAAATTTCTTGTGGTCATTAACATTTTAGGACCCATTACTTTAGGCTGAATCAACAGCATGACCTTTTCCTCTCAACATGAGTTCTGTTTGCAATCATCTACTCACTCTTCAAAAGATCAAAGTGCTTGAATGACTGGTAGAAGCGATAATAAGCATCCTACGAAGAGAAAATGAGCAATTTTGGCATTGCAATCTGAGAGTTTGATCCAAAGTAACATTTCCAGTCAGAGATGTGACTGTGCTGCAGCATATTTATCAGACGGACCAACCTGAACACATCACTGTGTGTTTGTGTGGTGTATTGAAATGACAATCAGTGCTGGATATTGACTAAGTACATTTATTTCTACTTTTTACCTTTTACCTACATTTCAGCCGGCTCCCTGAGGCTGGTGCTGTGACAGGAAAAAGAAAGTCATTTTCCCTCAGTGAACAATGTAGTCTCCTAGAAGCTTATAGAAGCTTATTATATCCTCCCAGAAACTGCCAAAACATTGAGATGCAGCTGTAAAACTTGGAGTTCTTCAGACTACCTTTTGTAGTCTGTTCAAACAAAGAGAAACAGTCACGGCTGCCAGTGATGGAGACTGAAACAGAATGTGAAAACGTGTGATTGAAGCAGCCCTCTGTGAAGTGGATTGATAATGTCCGATAATGAGGGAAATTCGAACTAGTGTAAGCAATATTTAATATACAGTACTGTGCTGTATTATAGTATATTCAAATTATACACAGTACAGTAATTTTATTTGTTCAGTAATTTGAAAAGCGTTTGAAAGAGCTTTAATGTCACTGTATTTTTAAATGGTCAGTAAATCACGAAGCTGTTCGTTTCATTACTTTATATTCATGTATTACATTTACAAATGTCAATTAGATGGTTATCTGCATGCAAAATAAAGAAGGGGGGGCAATTTTCTACAGAAAAAGTACTTTAACTTTTGATATTTTAAGTACATTTTGCTATTAATACTTATGTACTTTTACTTAAGTAGGATTTACATTCAGTTTTTCTTGTACTTTTACTTGTACATTGTTGCTTTGCTGCGTCTAGTTAAGCAATCAGTACTTCTTCCACCACTGCTCAGGATATTTAAAACTAGAACAGTGGATTACTTTTTGTAGTTTTTATTAGGACCCTTGAAACATATTGATTATGGTCCCATACATATGTGTGTATATTATCAGCATATACAGTATTGTCTGTTAGGACAGTCTGTCATTTGTAACCTCAATTATCAAGTGTGTATAGTGCTGTTATTTCAATTTTAGAGGTAAATGTCGCTACCAAGCAGCAACCACTAGGGCTGAGAAATGAAGCCAATTTGGAAGTGCCAAAAATGGCAGGTCCTCCAACAGGCACTTGAGGCTGGCTCCAAGAGTGGGACCCCCATGTTAAAATGCCCAATTTTACAGCAAATAAACAAGTTTACAGCCTGGAACAAAAAAACAGTTTTGGTCTCTAAAGCTAATTTCAACATTCATGACAACTCTATGGGGGGTGCATTTTTATGTAAATTGCCCTTTTACATTTTACTAAGGTTTAAAGTTACACATATTAAAGGGTGTGGCTGCTTTGAGTGACAAGCTGTTTTCAAGGCGTCACCTCTGGTTTCAGTCAGACCCACCCCTCGCTCTTTCATAGCTCCACCCTTTCGTCCAAATATGGTCACTTCTGGCTCCAAAAATCCAAGAAGGTGACACGCCCCTACAAACCACAGCCACCACCAGTACAAGACAAACCCACCAACACCACGCTCTTTAAACTCTGCTACAACGTTGTAATTAATACAATAGCAATAACCCACTTTATCCATTCACTTTATTCATTACACGTGAAGACATGATTTACCTTATAAGAAGCAAGATGTACCCCTTACCTTTACCCTTACCCTTAGCTTAACCACCTTTCTTTTAACCTAACACTTCATAGATTTGGATAGGATGCCAGTCGTGTAGGTTTGGTAAGAGACTCGTGGAGGGTGGGTCTCGTCACTGTTCTAGCCACGGTTATACCTACTCATTCAAAACCAATAGGTGACATAACTGTAGCTACGTCCATTATTTTACACAGTGTTTGGTAGCTGCATGTACAGAAACAAGAAACAAGATGTGTGCTATGTTATTATCTGGTGTTAGGTGAGGTGCAGAGTGTTTTGATGCATCCATCTATCGCTCTAAACATAACACAAAGCGATGTGTTCTCTTTACATCTCCTCATGTGAGAACCCACAGTGAATGAGCAGGAATGCTACGTAACTATACCCCTGTTTAGTCATGCATTACATCTGAGAGCTGATGCAGTGCATTGATGAGGTGATGCAGTAATGCAGTGACGGCTGACGAGCTTTTTTTTTTGTAAAGCTGAGTACTGTATTGTATTATGGGACCATTAGCTCCCTGCAGGATGATGAATTATGTTAGTATAATGCAAGTGACAGCAGCGCTGATGGGCTTCTCATTTTATTTACATTCACATTAGCTTCTGCCTCTCTACCTTTTGTAATCTTGGTTCATCTCTATGGTAATCTGTTCTGCAATTACTGGGATGATTTCCTTTAAATCCCTCTGCACCCTCCACTTTTGTTAGTGTTTCTTCATGTGTCAAATCTCTTATGCTCTCACTCTTTGTTCTCCTTTGTGTCTCTGTGTCCCCGCCATACAGAGATCTGTCTGCTCACCAAGGGCAGACGAACTGCAAGCGTGCGTGCAGACACCTACTGTCGACTCTTCTCCCTCTCTGTTGATCATTTCAATGAGGTGCTAGAAGAGTACCCCATGATGCGACGCGCATTCGAAACTGTCGCCATCGACCGATTGGACCGCATCGGTAAGACCTGCCTACATCTAATCCCTGTCCTGTCTGATTGGTCGAATCTCTTGCCTGTCATCGTGCCTTGTTGTCTTGTCTCTATCAGTATTCGTTTGCCTTCTTTCTTCATAAAAGCATTGTGTCTGCCATCTTGTGCTGCATGACCTGTATGCTATTGTTTTTTTTTTATTTTGTTGATGTTTTTTTTTCCCCGTCTCTTTCTTTGTCTTAAATAACATTAAAGAAAATTTGTTGTAACCAGCATTAATCCTTCTAAAGAACCAAAGTAGCGTTTTGTGGTTGGATTAACTGGAAGGCAGTGCATGTCGCTGTCCGGGAGGGAGTCAGTTCGCCCCCTCGTTGGTTTGGTGTTGACCCCCCCACTGGATGTCAGCGAGTGGATGGAAGCTAACCTCACATGCATGTGTGTCTGGCCCTCTTTCCACTCATCTGCACTCCTGGGTATGAGCAGCACCCCACCCCATATCAGAGTCCTCAAAAATCAACCAGACCCTTTTAAAAGAAACAAGCCAGGTGACATCAGGGAGTTGTTTCAGGCACTAGCCATCCAGTCCAGCCAACAGGCAGGACGCTGTAGAGTTTCATTCAGCTTCCCATCAACAACGTTTCCTTACTCTCACAGTCTGATTTAAAAACCAACCTGGCCATGACAGATTATAGCAGAAATAGAGTGATAATGGTTCAGACACATGTATATTTGTTAGAGTTAAAAAAGGGGCACATGTATATAATGCAAACAGGGCAATAATTGGTTGCATTGACCCTTAAATTGCACATTCTCCCACTCCTTATCTTTAAATGTGTTCAGTCTGCTCTAATACTTTGATTGGAACTGAGACACTGATAAATTAAACATGTAGAATATGATAATATGAAAGTGATGTATAAAAGGATCTTTTTTATAACTGACTTTGTCTTGGCTTATGTTTTGCTGCAGTAAAAATATGTATCTTTCTGAAATGATAATTTTCTGCTTTTATTACCTTTTATGTATGAATAACTTGACAATAATAATTCAGCACATTTCATGAACATCTCAGTGTCACATTCAAGCAGTAAGATGAATGTAGAGAGTAAAGTTAAAGTGTATCATGAGGAATATTTTCAGTATGTGTTGACATCTGAGACATTACTGAGGGTCTGGTCCCTGACCCCTTTGTTTAAAAAAATAAAATGACGATTCGTCAGGACTTGAAAAAGGCAGGTTTAGATTTAAAACGCTCTGTAATGTATGAACACGTGTGGATAGCACAAGTTCAGTTCTCATAGCACATTTCTGTTTTCTCTGGAGCTCAGATACTGTACGCTGTCAGTAAGGCGGCATTCAAGGAATATTCTGACAATAGTTTGACTAGTGTATTTCGACTTGTGACACCTAGCGAACACAAAACTTTATTTTTAAATTGCAGGTGAATGCTCTCCAAGTAAATGAATATTTGCTCCTAAGGCGACAGGTTATTGGTGGTGAATACGATAAAACATTTCATGCAGTCCTGCTGTTTTATAGATGGCTCCTTCCTCTTTTGTCAAACAGAAAAAAGGACAAATCAGTAATGAATTTTATTTCTTATATAGGTAAAAGTAGAATTTGTTAAACTAACCATTTTGGAAATGATTCATGATTCATATTATTAGCTCATCATGATCAATGATAAGACAAAGAACAAACTTTTATCCCTGCCAATAACACTAGAGGCCCAAATGTTTGGTGATTTGTTTCCTTATCATATTAACCAGGAAACAGTATCACCCGAATTACAAAATTAAAGTTTAATTTGCATAATGACAGTGTGCCAATGTTGTCTCATATCAGTGGTTAAAGCTTGCAGTCTGTATCTACTTCTCTATCTGTTATTGTTGTTTTTCTTTGTCATGGCTTTGTATTTGTGTATTTTTTTGCCTGACACAGGCACGTCAGTATTGAATTTGCTTTGCAACCCGAGTGTTGACTCAACATTGAAATACTGTAGTGTCAGGCAAGTCAAATAGATAGACAATAGATTTGGAACAAGACCGCTCAGAACCAATGAGAATCCAACAACAGATGTGTGTCACTGTTGAGACAACCTTTTCTCCTCAGAGTTACGCTCATATGTCAACTGTTTTTAGGGGGAAACTCAATGGTGGCTGAATGACTGGATTTATATCAAAATACCTCACAAAACATGTTTGCAAAGTGTTCACACTGAAATTCATGCCAATCACATCTGCAAATGTTAAAGGGACAGTTCACCCCAAAATCAAAAATACGTATTTTTCCTCTTACCTGTAGTGCTGTTTATCAGTGTAGATTATTTTGGTGTTAGTTGCTGAGTATAGGCAATATCTGCCTTAGATATGACTGCCTAATCTCAAATTTAATGGAACTAGATGGCACTCGGCTTGAGGGGTACAGAGTACAAAAAAAATCACATTTGAAAACACTTAACAGAAATGTATCTTTCCAGAACTCATGACCTGGTTACTCAAGATAATTCACAGACCTTGTTGTGAGCGGTTTCTTTTTTTCTACTGAACTACACCCACCAACCGCATCACTACACTGAAGGAAACCTGCATCTACTGATGGACAAGAGGCTCATACTCATGACAGCGCTAGATGTAAACATTAATGGCTTCCTCTTTGGCTGAGCTGTAATGTTAGCTAGCTCAGTGGTGCTAGGTAAGAGTCCTTCTGCACAGTGATATGGTTGCCGAATGTAGTGCGGTAGAAAGAAAATAGTTCCTACATGAAACTGCTCACAACAAGGTCTGTGGATTATCTTGAGTAACCTGGTCATGATTTCTGGAAAGAGACATTGCTGTTGAGTTTTTCAAATGTATTTTTTTAGCACTTTGAGCACCACAAGCCAAGTGCCATCTAGTTCCATTATATTGTAGAGAAGACAGACATCTCTATGGCCAACATCTCCAACACTCAATAACTCACACCAAAACAATCTAGACTGATAAATAGCACTACAGGTAAGCAGGCGGCACAGTGGTACAGTGGTTAGCATTGTTGCCTCACAGCAAGAGAGTCCCTGTTTTGAACCCAGGGTGGGGTTTGCATGTTCTCCCCATGTCAGCGTGGGTTTTCTCCAGGTACTCCGGCCTTCTCACACAGTCCAAAGACATGCCGGCTAGGTTAATTGGTGACTCTAAGGGTGCTTTCACACCTGCCCTGTTTGGTTTGGTTCAATTGAACTCAAGTTCGTTTGCGCAGGTGTGAACACAGCAGTCGCATTGGGGTGCACACCAAAACAACCGTACTGAGACCTTCTTGAAGAGGTGGTCTTGATCCATCCAATGCGCTGAATGTGCATTTTTCTGGTTGGAGCAAAGCCTTGTTTTCAAACTGTATGGTTTGCCTAAAATGAACAATGCAAGCAATATAGTCCACGATGACCAGTGCTAAAATCAGTCCGTGTAGTTGTCCCTCCATTGTGCCATTAGAAAGTGTCACATTTATCTTGCAAGTGTACTCTTCTTCAATGTTTTGTTTACTTCCTGGATTTTTACCGCATGGAAATCCTGACCAATCAAATGCAGCTTTCTCGTGCAAGGCATTTTATCTGGTCCGCTTGTAAATGCTGCCGTGAGAACACGAACCAACTTTATGTAATTATGTAACTTTGTAACAAAATTAGTCCCTGATTCGGACCAAAGCAAGACAACTCTAGGTCTGAAAGCACCCTAAATTGGCCGTAGGTGTGAATGTGAGTGGGAATGGTTGTCTGTCTCTATGTGTCAGCCCTGTGATAGTCTGGTGACCTGTCCAGGGTGTACCCTGCCCCTCGCCCAATGACAGCTGGGATAGGCTCCAGCCCCACCCCCCACAACTCCCAACGGGATAAGCAGTTACGAAAAATGGATAAATGAATGAATTAACTATTAAGAGGAAAGATATGTATTTTGATTTTGAGTGTTTATCCAACATGCATTGCATTAATGTGTGGATTTGGCAAATAAAACTACTTGGGAGAATTTAGGGGAAGGACGTGATCATGTTTAAATTTTACAAATGACAGCAGTGATTTCTAGTTTAATATGGGACATAAACCTCCATCTCCAGCTTTGTGCTTTCATCCACCTGTGAATCAACACCCACACTTTCCCCTGTGCTACACGAATGTCCTCTAAATTTTTCCATTACAGCTGAATTCTAATAACTAATTGTGAAGTCGCTGCATATGAGCGTAATTCACAGGAGACAAGGTTGCATTTTTTGAACTAGCATAAAATAAAATAAAAAAGCTTTTTCTGCCCTGTAGTGAAGTCCCTTCACAAACACTGAATGCCGTTTGGCCTCAACAGTCCAAATCTACATTTGCCCTTTTTATGAGAGCTACCAGCTGAGTTAGCTTTTCACCAAATGTGATAAAAACGAAAGCTGCCCACTCTGACTGACACTTCTCAGAGTGATTTAGATTCGATCCATCCTTTCAGACTAACCATGAAGGGGGTTTTGTCTCATACGAGGGAAGATACTTTGTCATGATCCGTGCTGGTTGTATCGTTTCTATATATGAACTGCATTTGGTTACATGCTTGTCTTGCTCTAAAAAGGAAAGAAGAAAAGTAACCATGCTTTGAAACCAATAACGTGTTGCACATTTGACATTATCTTTTATCTATCTAAAAATTATTTGACCAGGAGTCCGTCTTGAGACGAGCACATCTCGTTTTCAAGAGTGTCCTGGCCGACGAGTAGGCATCAGGTAAACACTTTATTCCAATTCCAATATTCGAACAGGGACAAATTGACCTATAGAGGCTTGCTAAATGGATCCGGTCTCAAATTCATCCTCCAAGAGTCTGACCTCTTGTTGGAGGTTACATTAACTGTTTAATTCCTGCATCAGTGACACATAAATCAAGTCACCCACACCAGTCCTGCAGATGTTTTGATGGACACATTCAAAATGTCAACAACTAAGACAATCAAAGAAACAAAAGATTTCTCATTCAATGTTACATGCCCATTTTATTTTGTAAGAGATTTTCGCAGAGTAATTAACTGGATTATAAGCACATGCCGAGCTCTATTGGTGTGACATTTTTTATTTAATCTTTGAACCCTTTGTTCAAAGTGAACTCACAAACAAAACCATGTCTGCAGATTAGTAAAAATTTTACTAATGCAATGCCACACACACTTTTTGTTACATGCAGAAATCTCATTTCATTATTTATTCATGTTTTCACCAATGGAAAAAAAAAGTTTGTTTCTGATTGTCTGGCTTGAAATATGAATTCTGTCTTTTGTGTAAAAAAAAAAAAAATTGGGATTTTAGGCTTTTCCAACACTAATCAAAGGAAAGTGTCAAACTGTATGTAGACACAGAGCTGCAGTGATGTCATGCTGACGACATGTGGAGGGCAGAAGTTAAGAATCATTTTCTCACACACACTTATCCTCTCTAAAATACGTTCTTAAAATATCCCTCAACAAGAAGACACTGGAGAAAAAAACATTTCCTGCAGTGACTCATAAACAAAAAACAACTAATTATTGAAAATTGTTGAAATTATTGATGAAATTGCATCAAGTCAGAATGAAAAATGTGTCTCTGTAAAGCCTTGAATGCATCTCGAAATTTGTGTATTTTACTTTTTAACAAAACACAGCCTTCATTATTTATATGATGTTTGTGAACATTATGATGTTTGTGTTTTGCTTGTTTGTTTCTTTATTTGTTTGTTTGGTGTGTTAGTTGGCTTTTAGACTGTTTTATAACATGTTTTGTTCAGATGTCAGGTATGGGTTAATTACTGTACTTTTATTATTTTCGAATCATATTGTTTTTATATTAAATTAATCTCACTGGTTCTATTTGTGCCAGGAAAAAGAAATTACTAACACAGTACTGTAATAGTAATATATTGGCGATTTGACCCATAGCTGATCAATTTTTTTTTTTCAACTTCACAAGTTATGTATGTAAGAAAAGAAACATTTCTTTACTCATAAGTGGTGTTTACATTTTGTTTATGTATTTGTATGTTGTTGTTGTTGTTTTTTTCACTTCGATTTTAAGGGATAATATTTTCTTTTTACAATCTTCTGATAATGTTTTTAAAGTCAGAAAAGCAGTCCAAGATATTTTGAGCAGAGTTTTAAGTATGGAGGACGAAAAATGACTTGGGTATCAATAAATAATTAAATAAATAAATAGTAAAAACAGCAATAAATAAATAAATGTATAAAATAAGTAAATAAATAAATGTGAAAATAAATAGATAAATGTTTAAATAAATGCTGAAATAAATACAGAAATAAATAGATGCATAAATAAATCAAATTTGTTGATTAAACAGGACATCAATTCACCATTTTTGTGCAAATATATTTATTTATTTATGTATTTCTGTATCTGTATGTTAATGAGGTAGAAGGTCCTTACCGCTGCATTTATTTATTTATTTATTTATTATGCTTTTATTTATTTATTCCTGTATTTATTTATCAATACGTTTATTTATTTTTTGATACTATTCATTTTTCGTCCTCCATATTAAAGTGTCTGTTTATTATGGGTTCTGTCTGTAGAGATATCAACTTAAAAAGAAACCCAACTTTTTATGGTCAGAGCAGTCCCATGTTTCTATCATAAATGTGTGTATTAAGGCACAAATCAAACTCACATGTCACCGATAGTGTGAGTGTTTACAGAGATGTAGCTCAAGTGTTTCCAAGCTGGCAGTTTGTGAGTACTGAAAATTGAATGCCTAAAAGTTTACCCTGAGTTTGACTTGTTACAGTATGTATATAATATATATTATAGCCATTCAGATAAGTTTTTTTTTCTCTGTAGCCATAATGTGGAATAGAAAATAGCAGCTTTCCAGGAGAGGATGTGAAGTGCAATAATTTTGCTTTTAAAAATAACTTAAATGTAAGTGTATATATAGCTCTAAAGGTCTGTGAAATGATTTGATAAGTGTCTATTTGTCTTTTGCACGCCCTTAACTGACAGAGAAGAAAAAGAGGATAAAATGTCAAAGAGAGATTAGAGGAGGAGAGAAACAAGAAGAGGCCAGGAGGGCTGCAGGAACAGCAAATCCTAAGAAAACCCCTGTGTCTTACTACCAGCAAGCGTTCAGATCCTCACAGGCTATATTTGGAGGAATAATGAATATGTGTTGTCCTTCCAATCTACAGAGTTTGACCCTGTCACCTTTAAAAATGCTATCAAAGAAGCCCTGTAAGTTAACAGTAGTCTGATAGTATGTACGTGGTGCTAGTTCTAGCTGTCAGCCCGCCCCTGTAGCGACTGTTGCAGTCAAAATGGCTGCAAAACATAACATCAATCCCGTCTTATAGCTGAATGCACAGCTTGTTGGCAGCCTTGAGAAGAGAAAGCCGCCCAGAAAATGCTGCTCAACTGTACACTCAGTGCAGAAATCTCCCACCCTCAAGGACGGGGCTTAATGATTGATTGACTGTGGCTAAAGCCTTCAGCCCACTAAAAGTCAACTCTGTCTTCTTTACCGACAAGTAACGCTTCACAGCCTGTCGATACACAAGGTCAACAGTAATTACAGGAAACACATCCTCTAAATAAATTTGGACGCAGTCATTCAAAGTAAATATGTTAAATACATTAAATTCTTTTTTATTAATAGTGTCAAATGTGGCGATTCTTTCTACAAAAGACCAGTTTCAAGACATCTATCATGTTTTTAGTACCACTTAGCATTTTACCACAGTTTTGCTCCCTAACTCCCAAAGCCACAAAAGTGGTCGGTGTTTAAAGAAGCCATCTGTCAAGCTTTTATTATCACGGTTCATGACTTGTGACAGGCTGGGAAAGATTTGCAGGCCTGTGGGCTCAAAATGCCCTTTAAAGAGCTGAAAGAAAGCACTTTTAAAACCTTTTTTTCCCCTGTATCAAATAAAAATGTGTTATTATTTAATTTTGCTGACAAATTCACTCTAAACTATAACAAATAAGTGTAATTTGAACAACGATCTTGAGAGAGTTCCATGCATATTTCAAAGATAACAGCATTCTGTGGTAAGATGAGTTTAGTTTTCCATTAAGGTATTTAATGAATAAGGATATTTACAATCTGTACCCTCTGTGGTAGTGTGTTAGGAATAGATCTTTGTCTCTTTCTTTACTTGTTTTTATTGTCACCTCGTTCATAAATTGAATACCTCTAATTGTCCTTGTGATGTGTCTTAGCAGAGCTGTTACTGTGATTTAACTAGTCTGTGGCTTTAAATTTATTCTTAGAGTCTAGACTTTTTTGTCATTTCTTCGACAAAAGCTGTCCAGTAACGTGACGTGTGGGTACAATTCATCAGTATTCTTCTGTGTCTCATCGTCCACATCAGCACCTTCACAGTCTACGCTACCACGTCACACTTTCAGTAATCTTTGTCTCCTTATGTGTCCTTCACTCCTTCCAAACTGTGTATTTCCCATAGTCATTACCATTCAGTGTCTTTTACACTTTATATTCAATATGAGAAACATGAGTGGACGTGAAAAGATGCAGCTTGTAAGAGTTGAAATTAGTTGAGTGAAATTAGAGGAATCGAGAGGATGAATCTTCTCTGTTGAAAATGTGGTGACAGAAAAAAAAAGCTCAAGTTTTGCTGCTGAAATGTGCAAGCTGCATCTTTATAATTACTGTCCTGAATCCTGCCCTTTTCCTGTGGTTCAGGGCAACCAAAGTTTGCCATGGCTGTATGTGCTCACCTCTCCTGACTGCACCCCAACAGGGAAGAAGAACTCTTTGCTGCTGCAGAAGTTCCAGAAGGATCTGAACGCCGGCGTTTTCAACACGCAGGAGAACGAGATATTGAAGCAGATTATCCGTCAGGACAGGGAGATGGTGATGATGGTGGACCGCAAGCAGTCAGTCACCGGGATGAACTCAACACCAATGTCAGGAAACTCCATCATTAACTCGCCAGCCCAGCCTCCCTTCCCCACTGCCTTCAGCACCAATCAGCTCCAGCAGTCCTCTGTCCCCATGACCTACAGTGCTTCAGCTATTGCCAATGCCTCTGCTGCCCGCATGCTGCCAGCCGCTGCCGCTGCCGCTGTTGCAGCGCAGGGGGTTTACCCTCCTCCCAGTCTTTCCCACGGCAACCTGAATTCATCCTCAATCAACCCACAGCAGCAAGGAGCCATCATGTCGCCCTGCTCCTTCACGGCTGCTATGTGTAGTCCGCCCGTTCAGACCCCTCTGGCTAGCCGGAGCTTCCAGTACGGCTCGCGTACAGCCTCCCAGCTGTCGCTTATCCAGCAGCCCATGGCTCAACCATCTCTACCCACGCAGCAGCAGCTCGCCCAGCAGCCTGCTGCAACAACTGCAGCCACAGCCTCTGCAGCGCAGCAGCAGCAGCCGTCACCTCAGCAGCAGCAGCAGCAGGTCCCTTCGCCTCAGCGGGGAGAAGTCCACAAGAGCACACAGGCCCTGCAGTCGGGCAGCTTGAGTCGAGATGTCAGACATTTATCGGCCTCCCAACCATCACTGCCACATGACACATCTCTGGGGCCCAGAGTGCACCCAGCCTCAGGAGACTCTCTGGCCTCCATCGTGCCACCAACGGCGGCAGGGATCCAGGGAATGAATCTGCAGAGCGGCATCCGCACCACAGTGCCCCAGCGTGTCAACTTATTCCGGCAGATGTCGTCAGGAGCCTTGCCCCCGGTGCGCTCGGCTGCGGCGGCAGCAGCAGCGGCAGCAGCGGTGGCGGCAGCATCATCGTCCTCAACCCAGCACAGGGAATCCCCCGGATCTAGGAGAGATTCTGTCCTGAGCAGTACAGAGACTGAGCAAGACAAAATGCGTTTTGCATCAAATTTATGATCCCATTTTTCCCTTTTCATTTTTTAAACTTAAATATGTTTCAATTCATTTTTAAAAACGGAGATACAACAAAAGAGATAAAGATGAGGAACTTCAGCATTTTTGTTTCTCTCCAGTTTTCTTCTAAAATAACCTCATAGAAACCCTGTACATACAAGCCCTTGTATTATATTTTAGACACATTGTCTCCCTAAACTTAAGAATGTATATTATACAGATACATCTCTCTTTTCTTTGACGCCATATATATATATACATATATGTATATATATATACTGCTGTGTGTATGGGTGTGTGAGAGTGTGTGCATGTGACCGCGTGTGTAAAATCCAACTAGAATATTTGGCGATGGCAATTTAAAAAGCTGTAGTATAAACATGAGTCTTCCTTTCTGAGAAATATAAAGAATTATATACAATGTATGAAGTTTTTTTAATTTATTTTCTTTTTGCTTTTTTTTTTTTTTTAAACTGGAATGCATTGTGGATTCTGACAATGACATATATTTCTTTTCTTTTTTTTGTACCATTAAGAAAGAGAAAAATCGTCTTCTCCTATTAAGCAGCTTTAGGCACCACTGTGGAATTATACATGCAAGTAACTCTGACAAATAATCTCAAAAAGCACACACTCATGAATGAATCTCACACCAGTTTCCTGAACCCTTCATTTCAGAAACCAACACAGATACTGTAACTAAGTGTTATGTTGCTCTCTGCAACACAAATACAGTATGCTGAGCCACTATATCCCCACAGCGGCTCACATACGAACCATGACAGTGTTATGGGTCCAAAGGGAATAGATAATAGAAATGCTGCTTTCTTTGTTTTCTTTTTTTCGAGGAGAATGGAGTGTGGAGCAAGATATGGATGGATGCTATTGTTTTCTATTTCTGATTTCAGATGGCTGAGATGTTACGTAATGTTGCTTAAAAATTCTGTGTATATTTATAATATTTATAAACTAAAGATTATCACCATTATGCAATAGACTGTGACATAAAGATTACCTATATGTGTGCTGTAAATAGTTTTGTAGATCTAGTATTTACAGATACTGTGTGGTGCATTCTCTATCATAACAATGTCTTACTTCTATCAGGAACCTGGATATCATCTATACGCGAAAAAGGTTTAGTGACAAAATACATATGTTTCATAAGAGATGAACAAACCTTAATGCAATAGCTAGCACTACTTGATGCTGAGAAATGCCCGATCGGAGGACATTGAAGAATCCCTCTCTCTCTGTATACTATTCCTAGCCCCAGTGTAGGTTTTGATTTTACATCAAGTGAACATATACAATATTTATCAACGATAGTCATCTTGATTTCAAAGTCATCCTATTGGAAGTGTCTTCTCTAATCGCCTCATTTCCAAAAACTGCTGAGGATCATTTTGGGAATGATTCTTTTCTTCACAGTCAAACTGATTAATTCAGTCCCTCCAGGATTTTGTGGCGTTTTTTGGGATTTGTGGTCTAAAATGCCTAATTACAGGGCAGCTTTTCAAAAAAAAAAAAAAAAAAAAAAAAAAAGGCGATGCATTTCTGATGTTTTCAGTCTTTTTGTTGGGAAATTTCTGATGCAAGTGAAAATTACTCATATATTAGGAATCTATCTGCCGTACCCCTTAAACTTTTGTGAGCTGCTGTCTTCTTGCTCTCTCTGACATCTTAGCACGAGCTAACACAGCGCCAACCGCTAATATAAAAAAATATAAAATGGTCCAAAAAATCTCAATCTCAATGTCTTGACCCATTAATAACCATTGGATAACAACGGTGATGCTAACAGTTAGCCCTGTCACTGTGTGTGTGTGCTCCAGGCATGGAGCTCACACTCCTGCAGCAGCAGTCTCATGATAAACAGAAAGTGAGAGACATAGTAATGCTGTGCTCACACTACAAGCGACAACTATATTTAGTCAAAAAAATACCTGTGCGTTTCATCAGTGTTTGAGCCCCATTTTAACGTTAAATTTCACCGCTAGCTCTCTTTGAATCGCTGTCCCCTGTTCCTGTTAGCATCAGCTAACTAAACTATTTAACACAGCACCACAGCTAGAGACAAACCATATGACTGCATCATTGGTGTGCTGATTAAAGTTTAGGCCAGCTCAGATTCAATTTCTAGCACGTCCACAGTGACAAATGTCGGGTGTCAGTTTGTGGCTTCATGTCGGCTTCCATTGAAAATGACCTGTAACCTGTATCGCCTGTAGTGTGAACACAGCATAACAGAGGGGCAAGGAGGGGCGGAGCAAATCAATACACTGCGTACAGCTCTACAATGAAATGAGATTTTACCCATTTTAAATTATTAGTTATTAAGTTGCAGTGAATGGACACAATTTCAAGGTTGCACAGGAGTCATTCATTTTTTTAGATGGCAACATCCTGGAGGGGCTGATCATTTTATGAAATATATCATTCGAGGGCGTTAATGAGACCCACATTTTTTTATTCATCACACCTTTTTTTCAGCTGCTTCTTGAATAAAACTGTACTGTACGCTGTCATATCACACTAACTGTAGTTGAAGAGCCTGGCACGACACTATCAGCTCATACACTTTAGGTTAAAGACGTCACTCAAATGTGCAGAGAGGTACATTTTCAGCAAGAGGTGTTTTTGTGCTGCTGCAAGTCAGATAAAGAATTGCTGGTTTGCATTAAGGTTTCTGTCTCATGTAAATCCATTCTGTGGGCTTAGGTACTCTAAACTGACCTGGACTGATGTTGAGGCAGGGAAGCAAGGTCAAGCCAGAATATTGTGACTCTGTCCAAAAGGATAAGAGCTATTTTGAATATTTTAATCTTACAGTAATAAAAGTATTTCATGACTCGACTAAAATAAGCCAGCCATTACGGCTTACAGGTCATCTCCCTGCACATACAGTAGATGTGTGCACGAGGCCTTCCTGCAGTCTTCGCACAGCGAGTCAAACGTGACAAAGTACTCTGCTGCCAGTCGTGCAGAATGTCCGTAGAGAGTCATAGTTTTCATGGCGCCGAACATCCCATCAGTTCAAAGTGACTAAGCCCTCTGAGATGCCGTTTTAAAAAGATTACAAGTCCTCGCTACAGATTGTGTCGATAGTGTACCAATACAGTCAACCCACCAAATGTCATGAAAGCATGCACTGTCACAAATACTTAAAAAGATACTATCTCAAAAATGTTGACGTTAAATGTAATGTTAGATTATGTTTTGTTCATTGTCTGTCTGCCTAGACGTTTTATCTGTGTGTGAACAGAAGCATTGACTTTTTCACATGGACATTCTTAAGTATTTGTGCCTAAACTATAGCCATGTTCCATCCTTTGTTATGAGTGTGAGCTCGGTGCGTTCGGGGGAGGGGGGGGGGCNGGGGGGGGGGGGGGGGGGGGGCACTTCTGCACACAACTGCGCATTCATTCTTACTATATTCTATGTGTTCTATGTCTCAGTGTTTTTAGACAGGAAAGGAGTACGCGACGATGGCCAAATGTCTCAAGTTTATCCAATTGGTATCTTTACTTACAATGTGAACTTCTAGAGGCAGGTTTTTTCTAACATTCTCGGTCAAGCTATATAGAATATTTATTGAGGTCATGTACAGTTTAAAAAAAAAAAAAAAAAAAGGAAAAAGTGCAATCTTTAGCAGTAATATCACGCTCAATGAGACATTGTGTAAAATTGGAGCACCTTTATACCTTTCTTTGTAGCTAGCCACTAATGTTTGGGTTGAATATTGATGTGTGGAAGGAAACTGGCCAAAGCGAAACATTCATTGTCTTTGTTTTAAATTGCACTTTCTGATTTACTAATAAAAAGAAGAAGGTACAGATTCTTGCAGCTAGGTTATAGATGTTGAAGAAGTTAGTAAGGGAGCGACATCCCCGTGAATTTGTGCTGCCCTGATCCTGTATGAGGTTCTAAATGAGAGGGGGGGGTGTTCTATTTGCAACGAAGAGCGCTTAATCGTGAATATGCCATAGTGTATAGGAACTAGTACACAGTCAAGATGGATAGCAGCAGCACTGTTGCTTTGTGCTGTTTTTGATACTTGCCTTTGGAGGGAGAGCTTCCCAACTATGTGCTTTTTTCACTATCACAACTAACATACTGGAATGGGCATTAATGGTGATGTACAACACAAACTAATGAGCTTACATATTAGCAGTATAGAGACTCTCAACAAACCAGCACATATATTTGTATATTTCTTTTTGTTTGTTGTTTTGTTGGTTTGAGGAAAAACAGAAGAGATGCAAAAAGGAACTGAGAATAATAATGCCCAGAGAGGACAAACCAAATACTTATTTGGTTTTGACGACCGCAGGTTTCATATGTTTACTGATGATGTGCGCAGTGGAGAGCGAGAGGGGCAGGAGCTACGGCGAGCTGCTGGGTCCTCTTAGAGCCCACTCACATGGTCATTGTTCAGCTCATTTCTGTAATCCAAGGCTTAGAGGAAAAAGAACTGTCAGTTGGTTACTTGATACAGACGCAAGAAAGGTAAATGTAAACTTTCTTACAACAATATGCAGACAAACAGTGTTTGTCAAAAAATCTTTTTGATTTTTTTTTTGTTTATTTTGTTTGTAAATAATAAACCTTTAAAATATAGAAAATAAAAGACATATTGTCATTTAAAAACGAGTGTGTGTCGTTCTATTGTCAGCATCAACACAGTGTGTCGTGCAGAGGTGTGGACCTGAGTCACGTGACTTGGACTTGGGTCACAAATTTGATGACTTTAGACTCAACTTGACAAAATAAAAAAAGACTTGCAACTGGACTCGGACTTTACCGTCAAAAACTCGTGACTTCACTTTGACTACAGCCTTTTGATCTGAAAATACTTGATACATTCCCCAAAGCCTAAAAGGTTGAGCCTGATCTCACTCCAAAGTCATCAAAATCCGGCACTTGGGCACTGACTTGCAACATCAGAAACCAATGAAAACAGGTGTCCTTTAACGTTGGCATGATACATGGCCGGTTCCTGTTATATTTCAACGGCACCCAGCAGTGTCAGGGGGAAACGTGGCGGGACAAGGACGAATGTTAAGGCGGCGAAAGTCCGAGTGAGGCGGTTGGGCCCGACAAACACTGACTTTCACCCGAGAGAGCGGTGTTCACGTCCCATAAGATTCTAAAGCCAGACCCTGTTCGTTTTTCCGAACCCTAACCACATGCTTTTATTGCCTAAACCCAACCATGAGCGTTGGTTGTTGTAGGAAAAAAAACCTAAAATTTGTGTTGTTGTACTGATGTAGTGCGTTTATTTTGAAAGAGACTGCATGTAAACGGTAAATTTCCTGAGACAATGCAAGTTACAGGCAGAACTTGACACAGCGTCCCAGAACGTCAGTAACCAACGCACCCAGCGTACCTTTCATGTCGTATCTAGACGTGGAAAGTCCATGACAAAAATGTCAATATGTGACGAGGTCGGAGTGAGAATGTGTTGAAAGTTTATAAAGTATAATTTATTCATTTTTTTTAAGTGTACCACGAATCAGTTAATTTATTTAATAATTTTTATTGTTTTTTTTATCACAACCAAGACACCAAAACAACCACGGAACATTTGCTCTCTAAACCCATAACCCCAAACCCACCAAGAATCTGTTTATTTCACCTCATTATCTGAATCAACTAACATTAACGCCATTAATTCCCAGCAAGTCGACACTTAATTTCCCAGATCCATGTTATTTGAACCAGTCAAGCTACAGGGGTGAACTATGTTGAAATAACATTACCTTACTGAGCACCAGTTGGAGAACACGATACCAACAATAATTTTGTTCATGTACAAAATCCATGCGGTTTTCAACAAAAAAGAAATTGCAGTATGCTAAACATGAGGGTCGAAAATTACAGAGACGCTACAACTTCTATCTTCTTTTGTCTTTTGAAGTTACACAAAGAAGGCGGTAAGAAGTTGAGGCAAATATTAACATAATTAAAGAGGTAATGTGGGTGCTATGAGCTAATTGTGCTGTGTGTCACAAATGGGCAGAGTCAGCACTACTTTTTCATGATAAAGTTCAGTTGCACTTGTTTTAACAAATAACTACAAATTTTAAAAAAGCACTCATGATTTCTGTAAGATTAAAGTGGCATTTTGGTGAAGGGTGCATTGTGACTTGTTCAGGACTTGAAACTCAAATTTTAGGACTTGGGACTTGAGTGCAATGACTTAAAACTTACTTGTGACTTGCAAAACAATGACCAGGTCCCACCCTGGTTTGTTGTATGAAGACAGCCACTTTTACTAATTTACGGTTTGATTGAGGGAGAAAATGGAGAAATGATTTCAGAGATGCAGCAGTGATAGAGAGGGTCATAGAGTATTCAGGAATAGTGTCTGTCAGCAGTTACAGGCGAGGTGAAAAATCGCTCCATAGGGCCACCAGGGATTTCCATTCATTACCCTCAATCCAGTTATCAGTCATAAAGTCGTCATACAAAAGACAGACTTCTCTGCATGACTATGTACTGATAGATGGGAGCAGTTACTAACTGAACCTTGATATAATAAAGTGACATAGATTTTTGATTGCATTTCAGGAGAGCTGTAAAGATTAGCTGTTTAATTGATTTTTTTTATTGACATAAAATTAACCTGCAACTATTTTGAGTTTATACACTCAAGTATCCCAGCAGCTTACATATCTGGATTTGATAGCTTTCTTTGTCATACAAGTTAGTGAACTGAACATCTTTGCGTTTCCTGCTGTTGGTGAGACAAAACAAGTCATCTGAAGATGTCACCTCGAATTAAAATGAGCATTTTTCACTACTATCTGACATTTAATCGACAAAACGATCAGTTGATTATTCTAAACGATCATCAGATTAATCATTCATTAGAAATACTTGTTATTTGCAGCCCTAATGTGCAACACTGTAACATTTACAGATATTTGTCATCAAAACAAATATCACACATAACACTTTTTATGAAATTTCATGAATGAGTATTTCACACACGGCTATCTGTCTCTTCACTCCCAATTTCAAACTGAGCACAGCTCAAATTGCAGTGGTGGTTTGCGGTTACCTTTTGAAAGCCGCGCTCACAGGGGTTACACCAGGGTGACGCATGCTTCAGTTGATCTGTGGCTCCGTTATCAGAGACACACTGCCCTCCATTAGGCATTTATGCTTCATTAAATGTGAGTAATTGTACTCAGGGGGAGATGAATTTTTTAGCATGTGTTCATGTGACTTAAGAAGACAACCAAAGTTTGTTTACAAAAGCTATCATCACAGGAGCATCGTTACCTGAGAGATCACCTTTACAGTAATGTAATATTAATAAATATTGAGAATATATTGATATCCATGTCATTATAGAAAAATACTTATACTGTTACACTGCGATATACTGTTTATAGACTGAAACAAAGTAAGTATGTGAAGCATCTTTAGTCTTAGAGCTGCTTATAGCTGAGAGTGATCAAATTTCATATGGTCTTAAAACTAACCTTAAAGGTCTTTGTTATACAAAGATCATTTGTATAACAGCTGCTTCCCCTTTGTTACAGCGAATTTGTTTATGCATGCCTCTGGTGGACGAAGAGTACAAAAACAGGAGAAAATTCTTGATGAATTGGAGTATAAAAAGGGGTCCACATTTAACAACAGCAAAACTATATCAAATCATCTGTTTACAAACTCTCACACAAGTCAGGCAGTGTCATTTAAGTCACATTTACCAAGGTGCATGCTCAGTACTCCCCACACCCTAACCCATTCTGACAGGGAAATTAATGGAAAGTGAAACTCAGCTATGCTCTCTTCAAAGCCAGACTCCATTGACAAAAACAGTAATTTTGCCTCATCGAACATGGGAGCTGTTGGTCTGCTGCCTCGATTGGAGGTTTGTTTGTGTTATTGTGTGACTTTGGTGTTTTAAAGAGTTGGTTCAGATTGACCAAAGTCACACAATGACACAAACTGACTACTTATCAAAGCAGCAGTAGACCAGCAGCTCCTGAGTTTAGCACAGAAAGATTTACCGTTTTTGTCAATGGAGTCTGGCTTTGAAGAGAGCCCTGATAAATTTCACTTCCCGTTAACTTTCCCATCAGAAAGGGCTGTTTGTTTAGAAAGTACTGAGCAAATAACACAATAATAATAACACAAACAAACTGATCGAGGCAGCAGTAAACCAGCAGCTCCTGTGTTCAGTGAGGTAAAATTACTGATTTTGTCAATGGAGTCTTGCTTTGAAGAGAGCATAGATAAGTTTCACTTTTAGTTCAGTTCCCTGTTGGAAAGTTCTGAGCATATGACTGGTTAAATGAGACTTGGATTATACTGCATGAGTTGTGTGAGAGTTTGTAAACAGGTGTTTTTATATAATTTTGCTTTTGTTTAATGCGGCCACCGATTACTTCATCAAGAATAGTCTCTGTTTTTGGATTCTTTGTCCACCGAAGGCATGCAAGTTTTCCTCACAATTTCAGAGTAACACAGGGTGAGTAATTGACATACAAAGGGTCATTTCTTCTTTTAACTCAAGGTCGACTTACTAGCTTTTTAAATGAGCATAACTTTCAACCAAATTTTCATGATCTTCTTCAGTAAGAGTTTCCTCAGTTGTCATCACAGACTGAAGCTTGAAACTTACGTCTCATACTACGTGATGGGTGCTTGTCTATCTAAATCTGTCAAAGATGATGTGACTGTCTGACAGGATGTGGTTGAAAGCGCTGGAAAAAAAAGATGTGTGGACTTTTCTAAATCTGCGTTACCGTTCTGCGAGTTACAGTGCTCAGCAGGAACAAAGCACATCCATTCATCTTCCATTCAGCTGGTAAAACTGCTCAACTTGTGTTTAATTATAGAGATAGCTCGCCCTAATGGGGTGAATGAATGGACTGATTAGCGTGCTTGCACACTGGTAATGGAACCACAGCCAACATTATTACCCCCTATAAAAAAACAACCTGATTCAGAGTCATAGTGCAGTTCTAGCAGAATTTGTTTTTGTGGCATGGGTGTGATGTTTTAATATCTACCAAATATCTATTTACTGTCATGTGAAATTCTATTCATAATTTCCCCTCTGTTATTTCTGTGTCTATCATTCTAATTTGTGAACACTGACAACAGCACAGTAATAAAACTGTTTATTTGCACCCAGTTTGGTGCAGTTTGACTACATGACTGCATTCATCCTTGTGCCTGGGATGGGTGGGCTTCTTATTCTGAGATAAAGGAGGTAGAGAGGTTGATGCTTAGGGCACCAAAATGTCCAGGACCGCCACAAAGTGTAAGCTGCCGAAGTCAACTGGAGGGGAGGAGAGATGAGCCAACCAGGGTGAGTGACGTCCATAACTTTATTGTATTATTAAAAGCAGAACAAGTTATTATCTAGTTGCTGGTTGTTACCTTGGATAACATAAAAACTGCCAACTGTCAACACAACAAAGACAACAACTTTCACTTGTATAATATTTTAACTACAGTACAGTCTTTGTTCATTGTGCCATCCTGAGTCAGTTCATGGATTGTCCAGGTTATTTCAGGGGAACTGTGATGTCTCACCAGGTCGTCATGAATGCATTAGTGGGCCTAACTCCCAGGGTGCACCTGTCAACATAATTAAAACAAAAAGTCTCTCATCCCTACATCCCTTCATCTGTCACTCCCTTTCATACGTTACTTAGCTGACCTCTCTTACAGGCTTGCATGTATACGGTGAGGATTAGTCAGGGTTATCCTTTGAAATAAGACTAAAATAGGGTTACAGGCTTAGGCTTGACCCTCACTGATCCAGCCGTGACTCAAGGTTGACAAATGTGCAAATGTGTTTGCGAGAAGGCATAGTATTTGTAGAAAATATGCAAAGCCCCTCAGAAAGATAATAATGGATGATTTTTTTTGTTGTTGTTTTTGTAATTTCCAGCTTTTCCTCCCATAAATTCAAATAATGAGTCAAACAGATGACACACTTCTGTAATACTGAAGATGAACCCTTTATTTGAAGTAAAAAAAAGCTGCTTAATGTCCAAGGGTTAGGGGTTAGTTAGGTGTCACTAGTGCCATTCAACTCTGCAATAGATTAACCAGGATTAGTACGGGATGGGTCAAAAGGTCGAGAGTAAATTTAGTGTTGGGTTTTAGTTATTTTTGCTGGCAAAACACACCTTAGCAAAATCCAGCTAGTCCATGAAGATTTCTAAGGAGGATTAGGGGTATGCATACATAAAGAGGTTAGGAACAACAACAAGTTTGCTTTCGGTTTAAACACATTTCTCCTTTCGAAACAGTAACACTCAGGCCAAAACTTTACTTTGTGCTTTATGCCTGTGCCATTCGTTGATACTTAACATAGTTATAGTGTGTGCCCAAAAAAGGCAAGTAAGCATGAGTCAAAGCATGACTTGTATTAATTTTTCCCAAGATTATTTTACTTAAGCTAACAAACCCTGCTGCACTCTGCAGCTGCACTTTTTACCCAAGGCATTATTTTCTCATTGTGTCATTGTTTGTCCGTTCATCCGTATAACCGCACATCCCATCCTTGTGAACATGATATCTCAAGAATGCCTCAAGGGGATTTCTTCAAATTTGGCACAAATGTCCACCCAATGATGAGCGATGAGGTCAAGGTCAGTGTGACCTGGCATCTGTCTCACTCTCTTGAGCATGATATCTCAAGGACACCTTAAGGTAATTTCTTTAAATTTGACAAAAACATCCACTTGGACTGAAGAATAAACCGATTAGAATTTTGTGGTCGAGGTCAGTTTGACCTCACAAAACGTGTTTTTGGCCATACCTCAAGAATTCATATGCTAATTATGATAAAACTGTACATAAATGTCTAATAGGATAAAATAATGAAGTGATGACATTTTATATCCAAAAGGTCAAAGGTCAGCTTCACTGTGACATCATAATGTTCTGCATAAAACACTTTTCTGACCATCATTCAACTTAATAACTCAGAAACAGGAGGGAAGATATTTGGTCAGATACTGAATTGGTGACTCTAATCTTGGGTACTGACCTTGAAACTGTGCTGATTGTAAAGATCTGTGTGTGAAGCATCCATGTTTGTTTGTTTTTTGAGATGCTGTGTTAAAAATACTGTTTAAAAATGAGAGAGATAGATTATCTGAGAAAGTTTTCTTCATTCATCTTATTGCATGCATTACTCATTTCCATGTGCCTTTGGCCTCTTTGATCCATGCTTGCAAATAGCAACACAGAGGTGGCATCTTTTACAGATGGATAACAACTGATTGCTGATTGAAGAGTTGTGCAAAGGAGTTTCACACAGGTGCATTAGTGGTTCATAATTATGCACAAAGCCTAATTTCTTTCAGCTGTGAATAGTTAGAATTTGTTTTACACAGCTAATACAATAGAGTTTTGGGTCTTTCTGTAAGATCTGTGTTACCTGGTTTGTAAGAGGGTGTGAAAAATGTGTGAAAACGTGTTAACATATTTGCAAGAGAAGAGTTGTGTTAAGAAGGTGATCATAAAGATCAAGTAGATCCAACTTTTATAAAGCATTTCTAAGAAATCAATAAAAACCTAATCTTGAGTATACAGAGCACAAAAAATGGTTCTCGATTGCAAGGTTGTAAATGTTCTTCATTAGCAAAGCCTTTCAGCACTGTCCCAATAAACAACAATCATGCTTTCCCATTCACCAAACCATGTTTGGGTGAATGGGACAAAATAAAAACTACCTAATTCTAAAAATAGTACCATGTTATCAGCATAGTTTTTTTTTACAGATTTTTTTGCTGTAGTATAATCATGTTTCCATCTGTGCAGCATATTAGCAACGACAATTTTATGAGTGACTACAGCTTATGTCATTTTTCCTCAACTCATATGTTGCACATGATGTATAAAGAGAGGTGGTCCCCTGTTTATTCCTATGAAAGTTGTTTAGTGATACAAAAACCCAAAAAGGCTTGATTTCAGCAGCATGAAATTACACAGACCTGCTGCACTGTGGGGCCCATAGAGCAAAAATACTAGTGTCCAAGCATGGCACAGCAGCTAACTTCCAGTTTGCCTTCGCCAACTTGAATAGGGATAAAAATAATCTTATCATGTGGCTCTTGTAGACTTTTGAAATGTTATTGGACTGAATGAATCAAATCCTGATTGAGGCCAGTGCTGTTGTTTGGGGCTTCAAGTTGCAGAGTCAACTTCTTGTTGGATGCTTGCCCCGTCCACCCACATGTTGACACACTAATGAGGGCATGCAATTTTGATTATGTGGTTTTACAGCAGGCGAGCAAATTAACCCTGTATAGTTAGTAGACCTTATGTCCCAGTCACCCTGGACACCACATTTTTAATGTTTCCAGAAATGTGTTATCTACGTCCTTACATTATCTGTACAAAAGAGGCCACAATATTGCTTATTTGTTCTGTGGTTCTGTGTTGAAATATATTCAGTCAGGTATAGATTGAGGTGCGTGCATGAGACCATCTGTGCGGCATTTCTGTCATGTTTTAATCTCAGCGTTACATTAAAAGAACATGTGCTTTAACCTTGGTGTGACCACACAATGACTTACAACTAAATTTGCTTGTCCTTTAGAATGATGTTATCCTATACTGTAGATTCAATTATTTAGGATTGCATATGAAAGCAGTTTATTTAACCTGCAGCACTGGGGGTCAGCAATCACATAAGTTAAATCATACCAAGGACAGAATGATAGAGAACAGCCATGGAGTCACTTTGGAATAAAATATGCACTGTGGAGAGTTCTCCTGACACATAATGGATATGAAATTTAATTACATTTACATTCAGATGTTTTATAATGAATCTGTGGAGCAAATGGTCATAACTTATGATTTATATGGCAACAGTTTACCATTTATCAAAGGCTTAATGAGCTTCTCTGCTTACCCCACACCCACTACTTTATTGGGTTTGGTGGCATCTCAGTGTGCTGCCTTAAAGGGACATTGTGTAACATTTTCAGTTGTTTATTTGCAAAAAGTTGATGTCTGCATTCATAAATATGTCATCATTGGTGTACTATTACCTCCACCAATAATCTGACTTATTCTCGTAAACGCCTCTATACATGGGGCGCCGGCACTATCCATTACGCTACTGTTGCCCCAAAGTCCCACTCTTTGAGCATAATGCAGGATCATGCATATGCAGCATCATGGGAGACGGAATCCTCATCCCTCTCCTTGCATCACTGCGCTGCTGTTAGCTGTTAGCCGCTAGCCGCTAACAGCAGGACTGCACTCTTCTGGACAGAGACCTCAGATTTTGTACCTTGAATCTGCTGGAGCCACTCTCCCAGTTTTGGGGTCACAGCCCCGAGTTCTCCCATCACCACTGGCACCAATGTTGCCTTTATGCCCCACATCTTTTCTAGCTCTATATATACATTCCTCTAATACAATGCAATGTTACTAACTGCCCAAATGCTCCTCTTTTATCATTTTTCCATGCAATTCCTGACTGCATGCACAGCAACACTTGTCACTTTACAAAGAGGCAGTGCCTTCAGTTTGTGTCCTGTCTGTCCCTCGTGATCGAATTTCATCAGGCCAGTCGAATCAATGTCAGCTTAACTTCTTTCCCCCCGTCGCATTTCATTTCAAACAATCATCTCAAGACATTTTGTAATATTAAAGAACTGAGCGACCGTCCTCAGGTGTCGACGTTAAGGTCACACCCATAAGGAGCGACAACCATGGTAATCCACAAGGTGATTTCTGACATGTTCCGACCTGAAATTAGTCATATTTATGCAGTTTTCATTTTGACAGCAGTCCAGAGATTGATTGTGGACTGTGTTTAGAGGGGTCACCTCATTTCCTGGTTTGTCCCACGGTCACCCACCTCCTTTCACATCCGATATTTCCCCCACTGTCCTGAGTCAGACTCATTTCGCTCGGTCACTGTGTGTGTTTGTGTTTACTTGGTATCTGTGCAAGCACTAATGAGATGCACAATGTCCTGGCCTGTTGGGTGAGAGCTTCCTGGGAGCCAAAACACTGGACTCTGATTAGAATGCAAGAGCAGCCTTCCTCTGCTGCTTTGTCTCTGTGTGCAGTCGTCTACAAATCATACACACACCCACAGACACACCAGCTGGTCTCTTTGAAGTCAGGTTTATGACCCTTTGAACTCTCTGACCTATAGGTGGGAATACAAATGATTTGCAACATTTATATTGTGAACCTGCCTTCTCAAAAACATGCTTCCTTATAAGGCATCACATGTCTGTAGCTGTATGACAAATGACATGTCTATAAACTGTTATATCAATAAATACGCTTAGACATGACACACACTACAAGTACAATACTCATAACATACTTCTTTTAAACATGAATCTCACAGCTTGATCACACAATCTTCTGCAGAGGCATACTGGACTTGATTTAGCTCAGGCTGCATCCATTTACATACACTAATATGGACAGCAAAAGGTCAGAGGTTATTATGCATTGCAGTGGAAATGGAGTCAACTCATTACGCATCTTCTTGAAAGAGGACACAGCAGGAGCGCCGCCTCCGTGGGCTGAGCTCAATATTGAAGTCTGTATAGCAACAGAAAAGTCAATCAAGATTAGCTCTGTGAGGTCTCTGTCTGCTCTTCACAGGAGGCCATTTTCAAAGTGGGACAGTTAAGCAGTGCAGCCACACAGAGATGAACATTTTGGAGAGTTGCTCTCTAACTCAGAGCTCAAAGTGTATTTCCATCCATCAGTTTTAATGCACATTTTCATTTTTGTACAATGGGGTGCAAAGAAACATACTTGCAGAACGTATCATGGCATATGTGAAGCTTTTGACTTCAATGACGAGACAAAAAAAAATGGCAGATGAAAACGTGTGTGGACCGACTGAAACTGAAACATTCTTAAAAGTAAAGGCGGAGTCTATGACTCTGGAGAAAGATTGTTGATATCTGAACTCAAATGTCAAACAAATACACCCCTCCCGACAGTGCTCCCTCTGAAGCTCCAGTAGTATCTTCAATGTTAGTAACATTTCATTACCAGGATTCAGCGTTAGTGTTTTTTCACTTGGCCAGTTGGGTAAGTGGGGCCGAAATTTACTTGCCCAGCGTCAATATTTATTTGGTCCTACAAAGTGTTTTTAAATAGTGGTTATCAAATAACAATGTGTTGGGTAGAGAACAGGCCCTTGTGATTGATTTAGATTGATCAGAAATAATAAGAATTCATGTAAAATAAAAATGGTACCATCTGCTATATATGCCCTTTTTTCTGTTTCTTGCATTTGATCATGTGACAAGATGACAGTTAAGTTGCTAGTTAAGATGCAAAATCTGGCACAAGGACCCATCATACTAGCATGCACTGGGGCCCATCCTAACTATCATACACCACTGGGTGTGATGCTATTGAAAAATGTTCCTGTTTTATCCACTTGGCTCTCAAACTTGCATCAAACCATGCAATACATGGTTGGAGTTTCACCTACATCCTCTAAAGCCACCCAACTAAACTCCTGTTTCCAGGATAATTAAAATGCTCCCTTGCAATTCAGCTCATAAACTTTGTCTGTACCTGTCGCCATTTTTATCAAGTCACCAAATGGTACTGTTCATGTGCAACTCTCAGCAGAGATGAGAAGGAAGAGAGATGGCTCACTCCTTACCTACTTTCATCATCAGCTCCTGAAAAAATAATGTGTTAAATTCTTTTGTACCACTTTCCTGATTGAGCAAGCGAGTTACTAGATTTACTAGCCCGATGTGGCAATTTACTTGTCTGGGGCAATTGGGCAGTCCTTATTGTTGAGCCCTGCAGTACTATCATGGTGTAGATCTGCTCCTTGTGGGATTGGACGTGGAGAAGGGAGGGTAGTAGAATCTAACAAAAAATAAATTGAATAGAGTTTCTGACTGTACATTTAATATATGAAATAACCTGCCATATCTCCATCATGTTTTCTACATTGTTTTCCACCTATTGAGGTTTGACCGGCGCTCTTATTATGTGTATCTTCTTCTGACTGGTGAATTAGCATCACTGCTTATCTTAATGAAACAACTTCTAGTGTAACAGTAGTGGATAGAAATGCATTTTTTTTTGCCTGATGACTAGAAATTTGGTTAAAATGTGATCTATAGTTAGATGGAAACTTGACTGATGTACAGTGCTGATGGGAAAAGCTGCAAGTCCTCCTCACATTCAAGAAAATAAACGGTAACCAGCCAGTGATTGGTAAATATTAAACCTGTCAGTGATTCATTTCCAGTTGACTGAACAATTGATCCTTGCAGCCCTCTCACATGGACCGTTAATACCAAGCAGACCGCACACAGCAGCTTCTCTCTGCTGTTGAACACCAGAGACATTTCCTCTGCCTAGCAGGATTCTTTTTTTTTCATTTTCTGTTTTCCTACTTGCGTGTGGTACCCAGATGTGCTGTGAGTCACTTTAACCTTTCCCGAGCACCTTGCCTTCACATAGCATTTAACCTCAGATATGACTGCTGGACGTCTCTGCTGACCCCGCGGTGGAGGTTGGAGGCTTCTTGTTATCTTGTTACTCACACTCTCTTTCTCTTTCTCTCTCCCACACACACATATTTTGTCTCTCCCTCGGCAGAAGCCTTCCTGTATCACCAAAAGCTGAATCCTGTTTATCAGCAATAGCGTTTTGAGAGCGTGTCCAGGAAAGAGGGGGGGCAGACACAAAGCAATGAAAGATAAAGTGAGCACCATGAGAGTGACATGAGGTAAAATGAGATATGAATATCATTATATTAGCTTCTTTGCCGTGCTTTATCTACCAGGCCTTCAGCACTCACACACCTTTTGATTGATGAACTGTCAGCAGATGGTGTTTGTCATCTCCTTCATGGAACACATCTTTCCATCAGTTACACTTAGAGGATATCTTCAAATCCTGCATTTTTATTCTCCTCTATTGCCCCCAAATCTGCAGTCAATACAAGGCCAACTGAGAAAATATTCCGTGCAGCCTGTGTCTGTGAAGCCAAGAAGCTTTGATATGTGTAAGTGAGCTCATTCATTCCAGTCCATAACAGACTACATCAACTTTGCCCACTCAGAATTGATTAAAGGAATACTTTACGTCCACCATTATCATTTGTGTATCAATTACTCACCCTGTGTTATGTTGAATTCGTGGAGAAAACGTTTTTCCCCACTGCCTACACAGTGAATGAAGAATGCAAAAAGAGCCTGCATTTAACAACAGCAAAACAATATCTAAACATCCGTTATCAAACTCACACAACTCGGGCAGTGCAATCCAAGTCTCATTTATTCAGTCGTACGCTCAGTAATTCCCAGACAGACCTTTCCAACAGGAAACCGACTGTTGTTTGACTTTGTTTTTTTCAAAGGGTTAATTCCAACATGGTCTCACTCTGAAGATGTCAAAATCCCATGCTTGAGCAGTGACTTGCAGTATCAGACACCGACAAAAAAAGCCATCCTCTAACGCTGGCATGATACATGGCTGGTTGCCATTATAGTTTAACAGCACTCAGCTTTGTCAGGGGGAAATGCAGCGGAACAAGGACAAAAGTTAAGGCGGTGAAAGTCTGAGTGGGGCCAAAGGGAGGGATGGTGGATGAATCCAACAAACATGGACTTTCACCCAAGAGAGGAGACTTCACATCCTCTTAAGATTCTAAAGCCAAACCCTGTTCTTTTCTCCTAAACCTAACCACCTCCTTCTGTTGCCCAAACCCAACCATGTGTGTTTGTTGTTGTAGGAAAAAACATCAATTTGCAGTGTTGTACTGACATAGTGCGTTTATTTTAAAGGAGACTATATGTAAACGTTAACTTTCCTGTGAAAATGGAAGTGTATCTTCAAAGAAGAGAAATAATGTCCCGGAACGTCAACAACTAACGCACCCAGGATACCTTGCATGGCGAATCTGGACATGGAAAGTCCATGACCAAATGTCAATATGTGATGAGGTCGGAGTGAGAATGTGTTGCTTGGGCAGTGACTTGCGGTGTCAGACACGAGCAAAAAAAGCAGTCCATTAACATTGGCATGATACATGGCCGGATGCCGTTATAGTTTAACCGCGCACATGTGTTAGTGGTTGAAGGGGATAAAAAACAGTCAATTTGCAGTGTTGTACCAATGTAGTGTGTTCATTTTGAAAGATACTGTGTGTAAACGTTAAATTTCCTGTGAAAACGGAAGTGTATTTTGAAAGAAGACAATACATGTAACAGGCTGAACTTGACACGGTGTCCCAGAACGTCAACAACCAACACACCCAGGGTACCTTGCATGTCGTATCTGGACGTGGAAAGTCCATGACCAAACGTTGGTATGTGACAAGGTCGCAATGAGAATGTGTTGTTAGTTCAGATGCCCCCTAAGTCACATGTTTTGCTGACGTTCTCCATTTTGGGGTTTTCATTTTTTTTTTTTTTATAATTCAACATAACAGTGTAACTGATACACAAATGGTATTGTGGGGAGGTGGAGTATTCTTTAAGTTCCTCTATAGTGACCAAATAAAGGGAAAATCCATTAAGTTGTCTGATAATTACAGACAAAACCTGTATGTACTTCTCAATGGGACGAGACAGCAGAATGAGGCTAATTGTTTTTCAAAGATTGTACAGCTTGATTAGCATCTATTCCTTTGCATTCCTATACACAACAAAATAAACAAGATTAAAATTCCCCCAACATCTGCACAATGTAAAGTATCAGTACGCACACATTAGGGGACTAAAATGATTAGAAAGGCACAGAGCACCACAGGTTTGTCTCAATCCAATTGAGCTTCACAATCTAGAGATAATAGCTGTCTAAACTGCTGATTAACTGCAGGGAGAGGCACATTAGATCAGATACAGTAAGTGGGGGATGTTATTGAATTTATCCAAAAAGTTCATTTTGTGGCCTCCCAATAATCATTTATCTTCATTTGCAAGCACAAATGCGATTTAGACATCTTCTTCTCTCAGGTTTTTGACAAGGATTCATTTGTCACTGTGGTAAACATCAAAACTTCAGACATTTTATCCCGACATTATTGTTTTAAGCAACATTTTATTTGACATCAAACATATGACACACTCAACTGTGGATGAATGCATCACCCCATGAGAAGCTCCGTATCTTCAGTCGCTCATCTGAAACCCTCCCTCTGACTGACTCACGGCTTTGATCCCACACAAGCAGCAGGGGCCCTCTGAGGGGTCTCGATCAGCAGATTATCTTTTAACTACATCAAGAATATCCCTTTACCAGACCAGCTCCTTTGCTCTCCAACGGTAATCCGTCTGAACGAGACAGGATTAATTCTTTCCCAGAAATGCCAGCCTACGACATGAACAAGTGAAGGGGCAAAGGGAAACCTGACATCCACTCTCTGATCCACTCAAGGTCAAGGCCTCGTACGCAACACACATTGTTGACAACTGTGCACTGAGTCGGACTCAGCTGCACATTGAACTGATCTACAGGGTTTTATATCAAACATAACAGGACACAGAGCTTCAGCCAATCAGGATGCTACTGTCAGCTGTCATTTTAGGCAGAACTGTCTTGCTCTCCTCCAACTCAATCACCTCCAGCCATCGTATCCAGAGTCCAAATCAAGCTCAACAAAGGCTCATTCCTCCACTCATCCAGATCATCAGCACTTCTCATCTTCACCAATCTCATCTTCACCACCTCTACCACGACCAACGTCTAGACCCCGTTGGGTTCCCTATTCCACTATGGATTCAACACCCTCCTTAAATCATACAATCTCTACGGGGTCTAATCGCCAAAGACTTTTCACATTTTTCATTCATATGTGCACATGTCAATAAATATTCTTGTTACTATAAAAACGGGTCTCTTCTGATTGAACTAACGTAGGCAGAAAATAGATGGTGAAACAATTGGTCAATTAGTTGATCAACAGAAAATTATTCTGCAGGTATTCTGCTCAAGTCAATTTTTTTTCCCTATCTACAATATTTTTAAAATTGTAATTTTTTTTTCAAGCAGAAAAGGAAAATAATAGGATAACTCCAGTTTCTTAAAACACTTGAATTTTGAAATGTTCTGATGTTTTAAAGGCAAACTGAATAATCAACAAAATCAGATCAGATCAGATGAAGCTATGATGAAGCCATGATGAGCTCTGGACACCGTAACGTACATTAAGCAGCTCATTGTGCTCAATGCAATTTAGATATTTGGAAGTCAGTTAGGGCTGCTAATGATTATTTTCATTAGGCCTACTGATTAATCTGCCACTCATTCAAGAACAGACAGATCAATAACTTACAAATATGGAAATCACAATATGCTTTGGAGCAATCTCTCAACTCTAAAACAAGGGAAGGAACTTTAATATTTCACCACGATCTAAACCAACAGTATGAAATAATTATTATACAAAAGTCATTCCACCCAGCCACAGCTGACCTCTGCTACAACCATTAATCTCAACAAGATGGTGAAAGATACTTTATACAGTGACAGAAAAAGCTGAAAATTAAACACAAGATTATAAACAGAGAGCAAGAAAATAGTCATCAGTAGCAGGAGGTCTGCAGCCTCATGAAATGAAATGGTCCACTACAGGTGAACACAGCCAACAGGTGAACTAATGATGCTCAAGCTCAAAGCAACTTTATGAAACATCGCCAGAAGACCACGTGGAAGGCAGCAGCAGGACTTGTTTGAACTTCAGGTGTGTGGTCATTAGCTGATACCAGCTAACGTGTCCACTGCTCGTAAAATGGTTAGCTAGCTAAGTGCTAGAAGGACAAATACAAAAACTCGACATGGAAGGCCGGCTATGGAGCTCACATTTACCGGTATTTCTCCTGGAGTCACATGTTGACAGGTGAGCTTGCTAATGACAATGCTAACGCTAAACAGCAGAGGCAGAAGAAGCTAACACAGTAGCAGGGTTAGCAGTTAGCGAACTAGCTACGTAACGTTAGCAGTAGCAGGGTTAGCAGTTAGCTAACTAGCTACGTAACGTTAGCAGTAACATTAGCAGGTGTAGCAGTTAGCTAACTAGCTACGTAACGTTAGCAGTAGCAAGAGCCTAATGTTATCACTGCTTTAATGAATTACATCTGACAGTCCTGCAGTGGTGGAAGTGTTAGCATTAGTAGTATGCAATGCCACAATTTAAATATACTCTGTTACACTTTCTTAAATGAAAAAATCAAGAATATCTACTAAAAGTAAAAATGCTTTCTATGCCACCAAAATAGGCTTTGTGTCGTTACATTAATATCTATTATACTATTTAATTGTTATTGATGCAATCACATATAAGATTTATTTTAAAGTTGCAGCTGGCAGTACCCTAATAGTAGAGCTAATTGTAGTAACTCAGAATTGTACATAGTAGGCTACTTGAATAAATCTACTTTGTCACTCTCCACCACTGCAGTTCAACAAAAACCCTTAACAGAGGCGGCCTTTGGCATCAGGGGGCCCGTTTCAATGGGTCCCTGTCATTGGTTCGACAGCCCATTGGTTCGACATCCCATTAGTCCGACTGTCCGCGGTGCTGAACGGCTCGCGGCGGGCGTATGGTGCGCTGCGACCGGCTTGAGGCAGAGCAGGCTCACGGCTTATGTGTTTGTCACTTTCTTTTTCATTTTAACCCACACCATGATCTTTTCCTGACCCTAACCAAGTGGTTCTTGTGCCTAAACCTAACCAGACCTTAACCACAGGGCATCATGATGATTTCAGAACGGACTTAGGAACAATGAGTTTAATATGGTCGGAACAATGGGATGTCGAACCAATGGGCTGTCGAACCAATGGGCAGTTCCCGTTTCAATACTTAATATGGGGCCCTACCACATAAAACATAAACATAATTATGTTTGCCAGCTACGCGTTCTGCGTCCGTGACGCATTATAAGCTGAAAGAACACAGTAAAGTCATCCATGCGTCCCAAGGACGCACATATTTTCCCATGTAAAACGATACATTGTGACCAAGTGTTAAAATCATAACCAGGGCAAGAAACCAGGACTCAGCAGAAAAGGCGAGGATTCAGGTTGGTTTGCAACAAATAAGGATACGGATACTTTATTGTCCCTTACAATCCCCTCAAATTAAATTAGCAACAAAAATAATGAGTGCTCCGCGTTATTTTTGTCCAGTTGTGGTCAGAGCACTCTCTCGGTCAGAGAAACGGAAATAAAAGAGAAACAACTTTCTACAGATTTGTTTTCAAAATTCAGCCAAAAAATCAAAAATTCAAAATTCTCAACTTAAATTAACAACAAAAATAATGAGTGCTCTGCGTCATTTCAGCACCATGGACAGCTCACTACCTGCATGAAAAGACACAGACACAGTTTTTTCTCCAGCATTTGTATTTCTTGGTATGTTTTGTCGATGGCACTGTGTGTTCTTACGCGCGTCTCCAGCTTGCGCCAGCTGTCCATGTTGGAACGGTGTGCATTTGATTTCTCATGATCCTGGAATGTGAGAGTGAGTCGTTCCCACATTCTGAAACCCCCGTCAGTGAGACTGTGATTTCGCTTGCCAAATAGGGTACAGCAAAAACAGAAAACTGAATCTGATGATTTTGAATACACCAACCATGACCTGCGTATTTTTTCTCCATTTTTCATCCTTATGAAATATCTGTCATTAGTAAAACGGTGGCGTGTTTGGCTCTGTGGGAAGTTAAAGTCCTCTATCTGAACGGGACCTCTCCGAACAATATCGATCCGTTGGTCACTGGTAATATGTTCTGGCCAACATGCCGGGTCTGTCTCTGTGAATGGCAGTGGGACTTTCTCCCTGGCTGCAGTGCTGGTGGTGGCATCTCCCTCACCTGTCTCAGTTGTGGGACTATCATCATGTGGTGCTTCAAAGGATAATGTTTGGTCATCATTATCACCAGCTGTTTCAGTAGAAAGGTCTTTATTTTCACCTTCTCCCGTATTTGTTGTTTGGCTGGCGTTATGTGAGTGGGCGGCAGCTGCTGCTGTAGTCGGTGCAGCTGTTATAGATGCAGGACCAAAGAAAGAGGTCACTTTTGGAAGACTACTCACAGCTTTCCTTTTGAAGTCTGCTAGTTTTCGCTTTTCAGCACCACTCTGGTATGTGCGTTTCATTTTGTAACGTTAGGGATGTTAGGTAGCTAGTTAGGTGATGGTTATCTGAAGGTTATAATGCTCCGTTTTTGTTCCAACTGTTTTACAGAGGTGTTGATTCAGCTGTGCAGAGGATGTAGTTTGAGCTCTGTTGCATTTTACTGACAGGTGTTTCTCTTATTCTCTCCGCACCATTTACTGTACATCAGTAAGGACAGGCTGGATAACAGCTCAGCATAATGTAATACAAATCAACTGCACCAAACTCTACACCTTCCAAAATGATCATACAGTTCAGTCAACACCTCTGAAAAACTTGGTCATATTACCCTTCAGGAAGGAAGGCTATATTGCAGGACTGTGTTAGTTTTAGCTACTTGTATCTCTATTCACTGATATGTAAAACATTAAATGTATTAAAAGCAAAGAGAATTACATGATGTTTATTGTTTTTAAGGTGGTATACCTATTGCACTATAGCTATTGTTCTGTCTGGCCATCAGTGGTGGAAGAAGTCAGCAATGTAACTTAGTAAATTAACAAACACTGGGATAAAGTGCAATTTTAGGTACTTGTGCTTTATTTGAGTAGCCTATAGTCCCAATTTAACACCTAGTTGATTCTACTAGCTTTTACATTTATACAAATAAAGGCCTGGCTCAATTAGTCGTCTGGTCTGGATGCCAATCAGTTCTTTTTTTTAATAGAAGTTATTTGGATGTATTAAACCTGGTTGTTGGCTACCTCAGATTATTATGTGTCCATTCTTCAATTACCCTGTAAATTATCACTATTCCTTTAATCCATAGGGGTCCCCAGATCAGAAGAATCAAAAGGGTTTTCAGAAAAGTTAATCCAAGTGAGTATTGTTTTAACAGGATAAAGTGGTGTTGTGTCGGTATGCTGGGTGCCGTAATCCTCAAGTGATGTAACTCATTCTGATGCTCATTGATCTGTTATCTGAAGCCTGCTTTTTCAACAAGTAGGCCTAATATTCATACTGATTTTAAGAAACAAATTGATCTTATTTTCCACCTTTGCTGAGCAACAGTTTTGTTCAACATATATTGGAATTTTTACTCCGTTACATTATCTGACTAACATATTAATCATTAATCTTCCGATTTTTTAGAAGCACGGGATGAATATGCTATTATTTAATACAATGTGACCAAACCCGAGGTTTCCAAGTAGAAATGCAAATACTTAAATGAAGTGCAGATACCTTAGAATTGTACTTAAATGTATTTAGTTAGTTTCCACCACTGATCCCAGCAAGATATAACCTACAATTTAAAAAGATATAACAGAGAAAATCAGCAAATTCTCACATTTTAGAGGCTGGAAATACAGAATGATTGTTATAGCAACTTGAAGAATAATTTAAACAATTAATTAATTTCAAAACTGTTACACAATAATATCATCTGTCAATCGACTAATCATTTCAGCTGTACCAAGAGCCATGAGCATACATTTAATTACATGGGTCACGTAGTGGAATAATTCCCCTCTAAGCTCAAATGATATCACGCTATGGACAACTGTGCAAGCAACAGACTTTTCCCACACAGTCTGGTTCAGATCATTTACGTAATTAAAGAGCAATAAATGGAAAATATTCTATTACAAGTAGTGGTCCAGCAGCATTTAAAATATTACTTAGATTTTAATATGCATAACTACTGTAGCTGTCGGGTAAATTTACAAAATGAATGATACACCCTCATCCCCTCTGAAATGTGGAAGTCAAAGATAATACAAAAAGGAGATGCTAAGTCCCTAAGTACTTCAATACTTGAGTAAATGTATCTAGTTACTTTCCACCACTGGTGTGTCACATGCATCCTCACAATCTCACTTACTCAAAATGCCACTTCTGCCTGATGCTACATCTGATGTTTACATTTTACCGGCATGTGACTAGATTATTGAACTCTAATGTAATGAAATGAAATGATATATGATTACATAAGTGCACCACAGATCATGACATTGTGTTATATCATCAGTTTCCAAAGGAAAAGAGCAGCCAGTTGATAGGGTCCATTGTGGATGAATATTTCAATCGGCGAACTGCTTACAACAATAAACAGCTACAGAGCAATATTGTCAGATTATATTTGATCTGAGGGACTGACGTCGGCTTTGTTTTTGAGCATGACTGACCTGAATCTGGTCTGACAAATCTCATGTGAGGGCATCCAATTTTAACACAGCATACCGATGAAAGGTCACATTCATTCTGATGATCTATAAAGTAAGATAGACTGTGTGTATGTTCTTGTCACCCGAACAGATTTTCCCCTTTTTGTTGATATGACTCGTGTCTTAAAAAATTGTATTTGAGAAATGTAACAGCAGCGTTTATTTAGCAGCACTTATTTTGGACATTTTGTTCCACAGGAGTACGCTGAACTGCTCGTCTTATTTCCATGCAGATCGTGTCATGATCTTAGCAATGATGCTACTTTAGAAAACATGAATTCAAAGTGTGAGTATTTTGTACCTGCTTTTACTATGTGCATAATCTGAGAATGGCTGCTGTGTGTTTGCAGGAACACATTGTGGTAATGCATTTTTTTCACGGTGCCTAGATGGACTCAAATCCTGGTCATTCAGTATCACTTAGTCATCACTAAAGTAAACTGTAATCTGGTCAGTTGGAGGGCAAAAGGATGTAAGAGGTTTCCCTCTGGTGTAGAGCCCTATCCTAGACTCCATGGACATGTGACACCTAATGCCTCCTACGTAACAGTAAATAATCCTGCCATCGTTAAACCCAGCCAGATTAAAGCAAATCCCTTATGAATTGATTTTTTTGTTGTAGTTTTCATAACCATATTAATGATATTATGATGATTCTCCCCTTCTTTTGCCTTCTGTGAATCATCCGGACAAACATGTTAACAGATTGCAGAATGTCGTGGCTGCCGCATACAGCGCAGAGTCAGGCATATGCCTGTCGCACCATAGGGAAACAAACAACAGTGTATGGAACTCAGGCTGGCTAACGTAGCACGTTCAGATGTACAAAACATGTATTTGTAATTTAATGGATTGAGAAGAGAATGACCTCTGCAGCCTGTTAAGTCTAAGCTGTGGAATCCGGAACCGTCTGTTAGACGACATAAGCTTTTTTTTCTTTTTTTCCCGAATAAAATATGAAAGGGATCTGATGTAATTCTATTATGGTACTGCTACTGCTGCTAGTTCCTCTGCTAGTGCTTTTACTACCACACCTACTACTTCTAATGTCATGAAAAGTACTCAGACTACCACTTGTACTATTTTACCATTACTTGATTGGAATTTTCTTTAGTTTGTGTAACACTAAACTTTCTTTTTTCCCCCTACTCTAAGAGAGATTAGACTCCTGGCTGAGCGACTGACCACCACTGCTGCAGATGGGACGACTACACTGGGAGTACAGGTGATCCATTATTTCCACATACGCTGTGTCCTTTATACACGACCGGCAGAGTTCAGTGTCACACATGGGAGGAACAGTGGGCTATTGTTCATTGTACAGTTCCCTTGTCAAGCTCAGTATTCACAAAATTCAATTCAGTTCAAAACAGTTATTTGTCCCTGAGCGGACAATGTGCAGAGGCACGTAGAGAAGGTTACACATACAATAAGTTTTAAAAAATACATACAAATGTAAATACATAAATGCAAAAATAAGCCATACATGCTATTTTAATGACAATGGTCTTAGAATGAAAATGATAGTAAAGTGCAAAAAAAGCTGTATGGGAATGAAGATGGTTTTACAATCAACATATTTCAGATACAACCTACCCACTATCTTTCCAACAACTTCCCACCTACATTAACTCCCAGTTCTTTTTATTTCTGTTGCAGCATGTCAACACGTCTTAAAGTCTCCCCTTGTCTTAGGTCAACAGATTAATTTTCCCATCTGTGGCATTCACAACTCATATTGTGCAGTTGACTCAGCTCCATGCATGACAGATGTCTTATGCAATCCTGATGTAATCTGGCATTAAGGTTGGATGGATGGAGACTTTGTAAATTATTTCTCTTTGTGCCATCACAGTTGTCTTAAGCAGGAGATATTTGTGGCGTGTTTTACACGCAAGACCTAGATTCTGAGAAGTGTTGTTGTAGTGCAGATTTGTGCCCCAATTCCTCAGACATAGCATGCTGAACTATTCTTAAGGACAACCAACAGTGTTTCTTTTTTGTCTGTTTTAAGATCCATGGTTTTGTGAAATTGTCTTAAACACATTACTATTATTTATACATAATTAAAATAATTAAATTTTTTAAGCGACAATATTAATAAGGATGTGCTCTGTCTTTTACATATAGATGCTACAGTATTGTAAACCGGCCACTAAGCAGCATTTTATGTATTCATGAGATTTCTGACTGTATGTCAGTCTTCAAACAAGAACGCAAGATAAAAGACAATTGGGGTGTCAAGAGTATCATTTCATTTTTTGTGAAAATCATGAATACATAATATAAGACTGGAGCCTCACTGGTGAGATGAAAGCCTGTTAAGGGTTAAACATAAGCATATTAAAAAAAAAAAAAAAAAAAAAAGCCATCTGTGTGACCTGACATCCCCCCTCATGTGCAGAACCTGCCCTCGCTGCTCTGACAGAAGCTATGTGATAATCGAATGGTTTCCCGTGTCATCGGGAGGAAGTATTACATCACAGAATGAATGCACATGTACAGATGTGATGTAAAAGTAACCAACCAGACACTGATGATCAGCCTGAAGTAATAATGGGCACACTGAGTGGCCATGTGGCTGTTACGCAGTCAGTCACCCGCAGCAGCAAGGTTGCACGACTTTGAACCCAAAGGTGCTTTAACTAATATATAAAGCAACAGTACATTATGTTCACTAATTCTAAAGAGGGCTGGAACAGTCTGTCTCATCATGCAGTCCATCCAATATCTCAACAACTATTAGATGGATCACCATGAAGTTTTGTGCAAACATTCGTGATTCCCAAACATTGGGCATCATTCACTGAAATGTATGTAGAAATGTTCTCACGCTGCACACCAAATAAGTGTGCATGCAAAATTACTCTCAGATTCATAACATGTGCACTGGCCAAATTTTTTCTTACTGCGTGGCGCTTACGATTTGTGCTAAATTTAGGTTCTTATGTCTATTTTGCAAGTGTTGGTGCTGCTTTTTTTTTTGGTTGGCTTTGGATGGAGAACGTCAAAAAGTATGGTTGCGAGTCACTCACTGGGATAAGGACATCAACTCATTGTCTGTAAACTCTCCTCTTGCGGATTCCTGCTAGCTACCTGCTTGTTAGCCAAGTTGAGATTTCAAATGTAATGTAGTAGGCTTGTGCCGGTTTGAAAATTTTCCAACCGGTTTGATTTAAAGCCAAATATCTAACCGAACCGATATATCGAATTATATACCTAATTTTACCACTGGAGGTTGCATTTGAGCTATTTTTCCCAACAAAAGCCCATTATAGGTGTAATGCGCTTCCAATCCACTAGGTGGCGGTAATGCTGTATTAACCGCCAATACACACAAGGTTACACAAGAAGAACAAGCAGAAAGACACTTCTCTCGCAGCAGCAGCAGACAGCTGAGCGGAGCTGCGGAGCCCGCAGTCCGGGGAGCCTCTAAGACAAACTAAACAAAACTCTTGTAGGCTCCTCCACTTCATTTATAAACATACATAAACCTTATTAAGTTGTCATAATGCATGTTACAATGAAAAATAAGTTGAATATAGTCCCTTGACTCAGCTGATGTGAAAAGCCAAATGAGAAGTGTTGTCCTGGGCCTACTCTGGATCACTGCATCCATTCAGAGGTGGCTACATTGCACCTCGCCCGTGCTTGGGAGGAGTGACCATGCAGAAGTCTTGATGAGGTCGGGATGTGTGGACAGTTGAATCATTCCACAGCCAGAAGCCATAGATTACCAGAACCCTCCAGAAACATGGACAATTATAAACAGCAGCCAACAACATAAGAAGACGTAACAAAGGACTTAATTACAGAGCACAAGTTAGAGGAACTGATGGGATCACATTTGACTGGAGTTGTACCTTGTATAGTTCCATGCCACAAATAAATGCTTGATTGATTGATTGATTGATTGATGGAATCAAAATCATTCCAATTGACAGGCGTGTACTCGATAAGCAATTCATCATTTTCTTTAAGACTTCCTCTTCCGTATGCTGGTCATTCTGGCTAATCTGCATAAACTGATATCTGCATATGAGTGCAGATACATTTAAAAGAACTAACAAATAGGTAAATTGTCATCAGATGATGGCTGATGGGCTCTGACGTTGCATTTTGGCCAGTGCATTTTCCACAAGCACTCTTCACCTGCCGCTCAAATCTGATTCGTCAATACTACTCAGGCTACAAACGGACTCCAAGTGGAAGAAACACTTTGCGTACCAAAATCTTGTCCCATTGCCTAAAGATTCTGTATATCTATGCAGATATCTGTTTGCTAATTACTAAATGCAAGCATGCTAACACTAAATTAAGATTGTTAATATGATAAATATTTTACCTGCTGAACTGCACGTTGGCACTTTTATTGTGAGCATGTTAGCATGCCTCTGTAGCCTCTTAGCCTTGTTGGGAAGTGCTTGGTTCAGCCACACCAAATAAACGTATTCTAAAACATCTTTTCAGATTTTTCAATGTTTATAACTGATTAAAGAAAATCAGTTGATTTATTTATGATGAATCAGCCATCTCACATTTTCTGTAGAAATTCTGTGAAGCAAAACGGCAGATGACTCATCTGAGATGTTGCTTCGGAGCTTCTTGAGATTCAGAAGTGGAAACCCAGAGCCCTCCTTTCTGTGCGCTGCCATCTAATTCACATCCTGTCCATTTGTAAGCAACCAAACATGCCATGACGATTTATGCAGCTGACACGTGGCAACCATTAATCAGGTATTCGCCTGCGACTGGGAGTGGTGATAAGGCCAATGGTTGAGGGATGAATGCTGGTAGGGATGAAAAGACATTACATTTTTTCCCCTTTACAGTACATTTGTCATATTGATTTAATTGATTTACATAACAAAGAGGCCAGGTGAGCTCGCTCTCTCTTTCTCTCCTGTCGAGTGTGTATTGTGTGTGTCTTTGCATGTATTCTGTGCTGAGATGTTTCTCTGGAAAGTTTCTCTTTGTCATCCTGACATTGGAGGAAAGCTATTTCTGGATCAGTGTTTGCTTTTGACTCCAACGTAGCATCCCAGAGGTTTTATTTACAAGAGGGAAACTGTTGGGTTACTTGACATACACAACTGGCCAAACCTCAGATGACCTGAACACAACGACCTCAGAGTAAAAATCAATGATTATTATTAGACAAGGGAAAGTCTTTTATGGATTCCAAATTCTTATTTTTCAGTAGGTAAACAGAGCAAAATCTATTATTCATCACATTTTATAAACCATCTCTAATCAATATTTGCCTCACCTAAAGCCAGCACACAGAGCTAAGTTAGTGGTTTGTTTTGTACAGATAAAACACGGATAAAGTTCTGTCTGGTTTTGAGGTTACTCTACTGAGGGCTGACCTTTGTGTGGATATGACACATTTCAAACTACACCACTCCAATCACTGACAATCACTTTCTTCTTTGCTGATTCTCTCTTTTAGAAAGTGGTGCCGTCAGTGTGAAGTGTAAAACTCTTCAGTTCAGTTCAGATCTTTTTGTACCACAGGAGGAAATTCTTTTTTCAAGGCAGCATGAAAACACAATCAGACATTAAGATAAATAAAGACATAAAAAGTGCCGGTGCTAGACATGCAAAACCAAGTACCACAAAGTTCAGGTAATATAAGCAAAGAAACAGTGACAGTAAGAACAGAGATAAAACAAAGTCCTAAGCTGTAACGGGAACCAAGAGGCAGGTCATGGTGCATCAGAATTAAGAGTGTTTACTGCACATCGGATAAATGGTTTCTTATTTTCTGCAGCTGTTATCTCTGACCAGACCGGGAAGAAAGGTCAAATTCCTTAAAGAAAGGATTGTCTGGATTTGCAGTGATGCTGTTTAGCTCTTTGTGTTGTCAGCCAGCTGCTGACTAATTTTTTGACTCAATAATGTTGTCCAGTTGATTCATTTGAATTCCCATACCAAGAAATCAGTGAGATGGTTGGGACTGATTCTCTGATGGATCTGTAAAATAATATGTCTACTTTAAAAACATTCACAAGAGGGAGGGCATGAGTACTCAGTATTTGTTAAACAAAAAACATTTTTTGTTTTGCTTTGTTAGAAAAACATATAATAAATGTAAACATAAATTGCCCATGGTCTATATTAAAAGTTTACTCTTTTTTTTAATGAACGCAGTGACATTATTGCCATCTATGAATATCTGCACAGATCCATCAGGGTCTCCCACACATTCATTTATTTGTGGTGGCCTGCCACAATCACAACACCTGGCGCTACATTTTGATTTTCTGTTTTGAGAGCTGGACTGGTCATTGGAGCACTGTTGGAATATACATACTGTTCGGATATTCATTGCACCCCTCTCTTGGAGTGCAGATGGTATGCTGGGCAGATGGAGCAGCAGAACACCAGGCAGAGTGAAAGGGACACTGAACCGTTCATTGTGTGTTGTCTAAAAGTTTGCTTTTGTTGGCTTCTGCAGCAGCTGCTCCTCTCATTCTTCGATCTGATCTGCTGTGATTGGATCAACTGATGAAATATCAACCTCGCGACCCAAAGTCCTACAGAGTGCTGCAGAATATAGGGGGACAAAGAAAAAAAACAACAACAAATAAATGTTCAGACCCTAATACAGGCAGAATTACAACTTTGCATAAGAGTGATGTTTAGAAGTATTTTGACAAAATGAATTAAATGAATGTGCAGTGCAAGCTTTTTTACATTACGATGGCATATCATAGAACAACTAGTTCACTGATTGACCATTTGCACATTAACAAGGAGAAAACAGTGGTAACAAATAAGAGGCAATCTCTCATCACCTCATTTGCTAGCAGCATTAGTATATCCCTTTGTGATGCCACCAGAATCCTTGTCAGTATACTGTATCAGTTGTCTGAGAAGGTGTAAGTCTGTGTAAGGTTAATTACGGTGTCTTTGAGGTCATTAACCACAGGCCCATGTATTAACTCATTTCCTCAGATCTGTGAATTTAAGAAATTGCCTGACCTTGTATGAACTTACATGGTTTTTAGAGAGAATGAACAGTAGTGGGGACAGGAAACAAGCCTTTGGAGAGCCTGTGTAGGACAGAATATCCCTTATCCTGACCCTCTGAGGTCTGCAACTGAGAGTCCAAAAATCCATGAAATCAATAATTAGAAGATGTAGCAGGTCTTAATTCTATTAAAAACACAGGAAATCAATTAAGAAATGTTTGTGTGCTGACAAGATGCTTGTACAGATAATTAGACAGAGAAGTGGCCGCTGTGTTATCCACCCCTCTGTTTTTATAAGGGATCAAGGGAACCTTCAAATCTGCCGACCAGCTGCGCTTTGACCAGTCTCTCAAATGCCACTGGCCTGAAGTCACCGAGCTCCAAGAAATACTTTTCATTAAAAGCTCTTAGAGCCAGCTGCTGGTGACAGTAAGCTGGAATTTGCCCAAAATAATGAAAGAAAAGGGATATGTACAGTATGTGATTTATAGTTAGCACAATGACTGGGATAGGAATGCTTCATGAAACATTGGACTACAGGCGAAATTGAAAACACTCTATGTCTTTTACGACCTTGTAGTACTGTAATGCGGAGTCCAGCAATTCACCTGTCACATTTTGTGCTGCAACACATACAATATTATTCAGAGACTGTTTGAGCTCAACATTCTTGGCTGGCTCAGCAAAGTAGTCTCTCTCATCTCACAGAACAGAACAGTTGCCATTTTGTTTTTGTCATCTTGACACTAGTGAGAATAGACACATTATAGAACAGGAAGGTATTGTCATATTAGTTATAATGGGAATATTGGTTCCTGTTTTTTAATTGCATACATGCAGAGTATGAGAGAAATGACAAGAAGTGATTTTTAGTAGTTCAGTGTTTATAATGCGTCATTTCCATGTAATTCCAACAGCTAATCAAATTTTAGCAACTGAATACTCTTTTTTTTTTTCTGATCATCTTTTGATAGATGAAAAGCACTCAACCACGCATCCTCATAATCAGTCTTTATATACAGTCACACGCATCAATTCTTTTACATGTTCCTTTTGGGTCAATTGTCCGGATTAACTCCTGGATGAAGTCAGTAACATCCTGACAATACGCAAATACATTATCACTTTTTACTGGATGTTTTTTTGAGTGCAAGTATAAAAGAAAACAAACAAAAACTAGTGTTTAAGTAGGTTTTAATGTGTTATGTTCCTTTCCCTGATTTTGCTCTATTTTCCATTTTATCTGGAAACCTTGTTGTTGTTCTGTCTTATTTAGAATACATGTAAATGCAGATTTAATTTTGGCATCAGGCTCTATCTCCCTGCCAACGCAGCATGCAGAAAATCAGCACGAACTGACTGGGGATTCATCCACAGGTGGATGGCAGCAAGCTGTTGCGGAGTGATTGCACAGGAAGCAGCAGCAGCAAAGATTGAGCAACTCTATTTGACAGCTCAAATAGACTTTTTCAGTTGGTAATGGCACTTCACATATTCAGCCAAGACACAGGCAGGTCAGAACACGGCACCACTTAAGTTGTCAGGCTGATTTTCCTCTGCAGGCTTGTTTCAATTCAACACTTAAATGCTCTATTTGGATGTTCCTGAGCACTGTTCAGTCACGCTGAACACTCTAGGCATAATATTTGAAGCACCCAACCCAGGTTATTGTTGCCGTATATAAATGAAAATTGTAATTCTGATAGATGTCATGCCAGGCCAGTGTTAGAACTACTGTAGTGTATGTAAAGTGCAATAGTCTGCCAAACTATTCACCAAAAGGAAAAAATGAACCACACCAGGCCCTGAATCCACCTAATCCAGCCTTTTGCATGCACATTTTTTACAGACAAACACTGTGAGTTGCTAATGTTGCTGTAGTGAGAAGTTAGTAGAATGAGATGCCCGACCAGGCAGGTAACATTATGTTGTGTTTTATTTGTAACAGCATTGTTTACGTACAGCATGTGCTCTGTTGACCTGTATTTTCTCTGACACCCAAAATATGTTGATGATGCTGATTTATTCCCCTGTAAATAACGTTATCCTCATCGTCTTTCTCTCTGCTGGTTGCTGTGTGCCTTCCACTGTTTGACGGTGACACAGAAATTCAAAACAAGAGCGTAACCTAGAGATGACGATATGGATTGATGTTTTCACTTTGCATCGATGACATTGGGTCATTAATCATTGAATCAATAAATCAATCCAGATGGATGGATCGTTACACATCTAAAAGATAGCATGGCTAAGAATAGATTTAAATACACAAGAAAACAGTTTCCAACCTCTTATTAGAAAAATTAGAAATATATTATCATACTTTAATCTGTCCTGAGTTCCTGTTGTGTCTGCTGTCCATTCAGCAACTTTCTACTGTTCTCTTTGTATTTCTGTCGACCAGTATGGTCAGACAAAGAGCATGGATACCAAGAGGCGAAGCTCAATAGAACGCCCCATAGCAACAAATTCCCCCATGGTTTCGTCCTACCGCCGCCATTTTGGACCGTCAGCAGACCGCAGCAGACCTGCTTGCATACAAAAACACACAGACACACTGAAGTATATCGCTATTAATTACGCTTACAGTGCTACTCACCTCGTGGTAGCTTGGTCACAGCTGCTTTTTCACGTTTTTGTAAAGCAAAATATAGACTTTAAAAAAAAAAAAAACGAGGAAAAACGGCCGAGATGGCATCTCTACATATTACATCCACTTATGAAAAGATTAACTTAATTAATCCTTCAAAATCACCCCATAAGCCAATCTGCCAAAAAAAAATAAATAAATAAATAAAAATCAATATTTTAACTAGAAACACATTAATGGCGACGTCACATAGTCAGGAATAAAGATTTATTTACAGTTTGTACAGTAAGGGGACAGTAATAATAATAATA
>NC_065514.1:25140279-25227867 GCF_006386435.1 Epinephelus moara | reverse complement strand
CATAGTGCAAATGATCTTTTAGCTACTGTGGTTACTATTGTCTCCCCCTGCGGTGCACGTGTCACGTGATGTAAACATGCTTTCGCTGGTCTCACGCAGGCGCGCACATGTGAGCGCGGAGCACAGAGAAACAGTCAGAGATACAGGCTACAGTGAGGCTAAAAACAGAGTTCATATGACGTTTTTCGAAACAACTTTTTATGTCGGGGACACTTCAGGACTTCAGGACACTTGGATCACTACAGATTAGCATGTTGGAGATACTTGGTGGTTTCAATTTTGTGTTCTTGGATGTTAGTCTGGGGCGCCGTCAGCCATTAGGTGTGCTAGCCGCTCCCCCCGCCGATCTCTGCAAGGCATGTGAGGACTCTTAAACTTCACCAGGGCCTCCGTCGGCATATGGGTGAGTAGATAATGGCTGAATTTTCATTTTTGGGTGCACTATCCCTTTAAGAGAGTACTCTCTAGTGTTTTTTGCTTTAGTACAGCCTCTTCCGGAGTTACCTGAATAAACTATATTCTGTTGTGTTTATTCTCATTGTCTGTACGTCTTTTGTGCGGATTAAATTAATAAATTGCTCCTTTTGGCTCCTTTTGGCTTTGCTTACAGGGCTTTCGTTGAATTTCCAGAATACCAGGCATCACAAGCCCCTTTAACACTGCTTGTTCAAGGCGGGAATGTTACACTGTTGTACCGCCTTGCCGTTTTGTGTCAAAGGTACTATTGCGGAATGGGGGAACAGAGTTGTCTTGTTTTTAAGCAGGCAGTGGAGGTAGTAACATCTCTGAATTGACATCTGTGTTTAAGGGACAGCCAGCAGGATGGGATGAATGTGAAGTTTTGACAATGTGTTATGTGTGTGACCCACTGCTGGGAGATTTTAAAAGCAGCTAGCCGCAGTTAGCAGCTAACTCTAAGACAGAGAACAGCAACTGCAGATGTCCACAAATTGGGGAGGCAATGAGGTCCAGGAGCTTCTTGAAATAGGGATGGGAAATGACTGTTATCGTCATGTTATGTGACTGTTTAGAATGTGCTGCCCGATATCTATGTTATGTGTCACACCTGGGACCGAAGCTGTTGTGCTACACGTCACACTTCTGCTTTGTTTTGCTTCCAAAACATTGGCATGCTATCTTAAATCACACACTGGGATGGCATTATGCCGGTGTTGTTTGGTATACAAAAGCAAAGCCAGTGTAATGAAGGTTTTTTGAGTATACCATGTCCTGAGTATACCAAGTCCTGATCAGATACTTCTATTTTCCTGGATAATACAGCTTCACAGTGCACACTTCAAGTACATTAAAGTTAATCACATCAATTCAGTGTGGGCTATAGTCTGTGTTTGACAACTGCAGCTTTGCAATGTATTTGGGGAAAAAAATCCCTGCATCCAGCTGTTCCTTCAAGTTATTTATTTATTTATTCAGAACAAAATTAAAAAGTATTTTAAAAAAAAACCTCTGTAATCTTTTTGGCCTTAGAGCTGTCTCAAGGGAATTTCTCTGCCCCTTTTAAGAGGAGTATTCGCAAGTGTTTGTTTCTTCAGTGCAGCCTCGCCTGAGTTACATAAATGAATTGTATTTCACTGAGTGTTTATTATAGTCATCTGTACATCCTTTGTGTAGATTAGGCTACATTAATATATTACTCTTATTGGCCTTTTGCTCACAGGGCTTTTGTTGCGTTGCACTGGTGTGGTGTGGTTGCCATCGGTTCTGCACTGCTGTCCATCATACTCTCGTTATGGGGTGTGTGTGTGGTGTTATGCCAGGGCGGGGCTCAGCCTCTGGTCTCAGTCACACACGGGAGTTCAGCAGAAAGAAGGAAAGACAGACAGCAGAGACTGGCAATGGCTGCACTTGTTTTGTTGCTGTGCATGAAAGCTTCGTGAATAAAAACACCAGCTGATGTAAAACAAATTATATTCTTTGGCTATGTGTAGATCAATAAAGCTGACTCCAGTCAATTCAAAAATGCCTTGATCGCCTCTAGTGATCAGATCGTGACCCCTAATAAAAAGGGCTATAGATGACAAACAGGCAAAATACAAGATAGTCCATCACTGAGCTTAAATGAAACGAGTGCTCATAACTTACTGTAAATGGTCTCCTGCTGTGTGTTGCTGTCATCTATGGTGTGTGGTTTCACCTCAGAAAGGATTTGGCCCCTGCTCTCTCTCACACACACACACAGAGTGGAGAGACAGACAGCGAACAGTTGTTGACGGCTGTAATCTCGTGACAGTTGGCGTAAAACAAAGGATCAGATCCGGCTGTACATAGCTCAATATATCTGAACCCGATCAGTTAAAAAAATGCCTTTATCAGCCCCAATACCAATCTTTGAGATTGGGTTTTGACATCCCAACTTTATACACCTTTTGTAACTGACATTTGCAGTCATACACGTCAAGACCTGTGAACAGACTTTGATATGTAAAATCGGTGGAGTTCCCCTTGAAGAAAACTATGACAAGTCTGATGATGTGTTGATGGATGTTTGGTCAAGGAAATCAGGTTCAAAAGTCGGCATTACCTTAGCTGAGGATGTCAAGTTAGAACAATCTGTATGTTATTTTTGTTCTTTTACATTTTATAATTTATTTTACAGTGAATTATAAATGTCTTTATTTTTGTGTTATTCTGGATAAAGAGAACAGTTTCTACATTCTGATGATTTAGCCTCATCATAAAGTAGAAAATGCCACAAGAGAAACTCCCCTCAGGCTGAATGCTCTGAACCATAAACTCCTGTACTTCATACATCAGTCATCCAATAAAGAGAGTATGTACCCTCCGTCCATCCATGCCATAAGTTAACATATGACGCCAAATTGGATTCTGATGAACAGATGAAATGAGGGTTTTTTTGCTGACCTGGTGAAAGTCATTCATGCATTCATCTCATAACGGCTGATTTACTGAAACCCTCTCTACCATTGCCTCAATCAAAATCAAATTGCAGACTTGCAGTTTGTGCAGAATGCTGCCGCAAAGCTTTATTTTCACCCTTGTATTATTTATCCTACCTTTTAGCAGTGTTTTATCCAGTGTTGTGAATGACTGAGAAGAACAAATTTCTCAGTCATTCTCACGTCTTGTGCACCCCTCCCTTCTCTTTCTCTTCTCTGTGTCTCTTTCTAACATGTTCTGAATTTCAAGTTTGTCACCACCATTCTTGTCCTTGAGCTTGGCTCCCTGGTAATTAAATTAGCAGGATGAAATGCGCAGGTACTTCAACCGATTGATATATTTCCAAAGTTAACAGCCCTCCAGTTGACCCTTCGCTAATCAACTTTGTACAAGGCCCAGCACATGCACAGCCCCAGTTGAGTTAGTAAAAGAGGACCATGAAGTGAACTGAAACATGAAGCTACATGCTAATGGGAAACATGTAATCTTGGTCGCTGATGTTGGTTGTTAATTTCTCCCTTATTTTGAGTGTCTGGTTGTCTCTAGAAGCGTTTATTGTCTGCACTGTTGCATTTAGGTGCATGCTAATGTCAGGGAAATTAAAAACCAAGAATACAGGTTTCCCTGAAGATAGCATGTACCTACAGCGGTTGCCAAGATATGTTTCCCATTAGCATGTAGCTTCACGTTTCAGTATAAGCTACATTGCAGTGGCATACCTGGAGCATTTTGGATCATATTCCTGCTGGACATGTCCAGTTGTGAAGATTTTGGTTGAGAAGCTTTTATTGATGATTTTCACACTAGGAAGTGCCGCTATTCTTTGTTACAAACATTCCCTGGCTGCGGTGACAGTGCAGAGATGCCCGAAATACAGAAGACCTGAAAATGCTGACCAATCAGAGCAGATTCTGCTTTTTCAGGAGTGGAGAGAGAGACAGGCAGTAAAATAGAACATCTCAGACAGTGTCACGGCCATGGCTGCGTCCTTGCAGATCTCCTAGTGTTCCTTGTGTTTCCTTCTCCCCTGTGTTTTTGTCTCTGTCTGCCTGTGCTGGTGTGGGCGCGCTCCTCTCCTGGCTCTCAGCTCTACCTACACACCTGCCTGCAATCAGGTCACATGCTCGGTCTCCATCAGTTCCTCAGCTCTTCAGTATATGAACCCTGGCTCTTTGCCCAGTCCTTGCCAGATTGATGTTTCTCCTACAGTTGGTAGTGTCTCAGTCTTGTCCGCTTAGTATTATTCAGTTTGAGATTTTCCCTCATGTTGTGTGCTTTGACTTACCGTGTCTCCTTGTACCTTCAGGATCACCATCTCCCTGTCTGCCTGCTTGCTCTGCTTGCCGAGGACAGTTTTCAGCCACCCGCATCCACACCAATTGTCACTCCCTTCTGAACCTTGTAATAAACCTGTTAACCTTCATTTACATCCTTGTCAGTGTCCTGTGTTTGGGTCCTTCTTACTACAACTGTAACACAGAGGGTGAACACAGGTGTTCGAACACAGATTCTGAGGGAAATTAAGTGTTTTTTGACAATCGAGGCATGTAAACAAGGGCAGAATACAAGTATGAACCTAAAAATGAACATAATGGGTTGCCTTTAAATGACCCCTTTGACATAGTGAAGGAAAGGAAAAAACACTACTGCTCCAAAGAGTTCAGTTGGGTCCATCTCACATTTTTCAGCACATCACCTGAATTATTACTGTTTTATACAGAGCAGAGCAAATTATGCCACTGAAAGAAGCATTAATAAATGATAAACTAGCAGCTGTGAGCGTCAGTGTTATGCAATCACGCCCTACCAGTAATGTGTGTGTGTGCGTGTGTGTGTGCACAGTTTATGTGAGGAAGAAAGAATGATATGACCGTGTGGCTGAGGTGAAAGAGAGGGAGCTAAGTGACCAAGACTCGGGTGACGAGGCTGCCTGAGACATCCATATTGATGCTGTATTTATTTACAACCTGTGCCTCCTTGCATTGACCTGAAAGTTACCGTTCAATGCATTATTAAAAAGGCTTGAGGGCTTCAAGTGCTCTGAACAATATAGGGGGTATGAGAAGAGTTTTATATGTAATGCTTCAGCAGCACACAGTAAATGCATATATTCACTGCCTAGTTAACAGTGGTACTTTTAAAGATGCTCATTCAGTAGAGAGGCAGAATACCGGGAGTGCCAACACTTAGAGAAACAGCATGTATTGCACAAAACAAGTATCCATGGAGAACCATGTGTGAAGTGTGAAAATGATTTCAGAATGTTGTTTATGCGCATCAAGTAAGCAGCCAGTTAGTTAACCATGTGTCATGCTGTGTGCCTCTCTGCTAATAACATTGTTCACATCCCCCTGAGGAGCACAATGCATCACTACACATCAAAGTTGTGGCCTGTACAGTACAATCATTTGTACTTAAACAGTTGAAGTGTAAAGCTCTGCATGAGATGGCAATGTTTGTCCAGTGCAGAAGAAGAAGTATTGACAGTAATTGTATGCAATCCCGAGGGGTTTAACACTGGCAGTGTACAGTAGATGCAGGTCATCTTTGCTCCAAGTCTAATAAGACTGCCCTTTGTCATTATGCTCCAGTTGCTGCAGCAATCTATTACAGTAGTTGACCAGAGGTGTGCCCCAACTCTAATTCATCTCAACTCATTTAGAATGAGTCATTTACATAAACTGTGGGTGTTGGTGTGTGTTGGACCCTGTTTTTGTTTTTTTGTTGTTGTTTTTTTTTNTCATTTAGAATGAGTCATTTACATAAACTGTGGGTGTTGGTGTGTGTGGGACCCTGTTTTTGTTTTTTTGTTGTTGTTTTTTTTTTTTATCCCAATGCTATATGCATTTTATGAAATTTGCTGAAAGTTTGCTCCATAAATTAAATTTGATCAAATAATTATAAATTATAATTTCATGTTAGTCTGCTATGGGTAAGATTAGCACCACAGAGATAAAGTTATACAACTGTATTTGCTGTGTATCAGAGGGTCCCAACCTTTGGGTCAGGGCCCCCTCAAGGTGTCACAAGAGGATCAAAACAATCAACTTTATGACATGATCAACAAATTAAGAAGACAAATACTTGCAAAACTAACCAGTCATCAGCCTCAGTTGTACTTTGTGTCCAGTGCTAATAAGCAAATGCTAGCATGCTAAGCTAAGATGGTGAACAACACAGTAAACATTATACCTGTCAAACATCAGCATGTTAACGTCACTTTCAGAATGTTAGCATTCTGGTATTAGCATTTAGGTCAAAGCACTGCTGTGTGTATAAACTGGATCCCCAGGAAGGGTGTTTGAAGTGGGCTTTGAAGACAATTTTTGTAATAACAGCGGAATAACAACTATTGTGTTCGTCAGGGGATGCCTTTAGTCCCAAAAATACTTTTTACCATAGACTTACATGGCGAAAGAGATGCCTGTAAATCAGTGGATACATGTTTACAGCAGCATAACCTCAACAAAATGACTCGTCTATTGGGATTTGATCTGTTCAGTCCGATAACATTTCAAATGTCTTGAAGAGCTGCACGATTAAATCATTTTACCCCCAGTCAGGGCTAAACCGGAGGTTAGCTGCTCTGCACTTGGAAATCTCTTGTGGGCCTGATCTATAGGCCCCATGATGTGGAAGATCGGGTAATTTTAGACCTGGGAAGTTGAATGTTTTGGCCTCATGCGCTACTGAGCAACATTCATAGGAATGAACAAGGCCCCGCCTCCAACGCTGTTTCCAGTTCTCTTTCTAATGGTCTAAACAGCCTCCCAGAGCTGAAGAGTGTTTTTTTTGACTATCCTTTAATCTGTGCACTTCTCTTGTGAATTACAGTTTTACCTCTTTGGACCTCTAACAATTCTTAAAAAACGAGGGGGAATTATCTTCACAACACTTTTACACAAATTGATTCAAACTTGTAAGCGCAGTGGACTATAAAGCTCTGTGGCCAGGGGACCTCGCAACAGGAAACACAGTGAGTAACCTTTGAAGTTCTGGCACTTTGCTTGCCATTATTTTATAATGTGCATTGTTGTTCAGGTTCAAAGCTTTTCTCCCCAAGGTATTCTTGCCTTCTTCCTGGCTCTCTTGTAGACAAATCAACAACATGGTAAAACAGGAGGCTTGTTTATCACAACTTAAATTTAAGGGAACTTTTTGATACATATCCATTTAAATGGGTGCCCAAACAATATAACGTTGACTTCTTGGGGTCATGGAAATGTCAAAGGGCCAGTTGAAAAAATTAGATTACTCTTGTAATGATAGAATAATCATATAAGATTCAAGTGCTAAGATAATAATGAATAAATAAACAGCTACAATGGGGAAAGAATTGATTTTAATGGGAGAAAAAAGTGCGAGGTGAAGCGTGGAAGCAAACAAAAGTTTGCCTTTTGTCTTCATTCTGTTTCTCATTTTTTGTGACACAGAGATTGTAAAGCTGCATCGGGGCCACATATCATAACTGATCAAGGTCAGATTGCTGTGAATTGATACTAAAATCTCAGAGCACCTGTGCTGCATGTAGATGTCAGAGATTATTTACCTCTCAGATGTGCTCAAGGATGGAAATTTTGCATCCCTCAGGAGTGAGAGTGCTGTGGCTGCAGCTGGCTGATGGGGAAACCTTATCAGCATGACGCAGGGAGGGATGTGTGTGTGTGTGTGTGTGTGTGTGTGTGTGTGTGTGTGTTGGGGTAATATAAGGAGGGCAGGTAGATAATCTTCGTCAAACAGCCTGTAGTTGTAAATGATTGAAAAGAGACACTATGCACTTGAAGATGCTCCCTACTTGTTACCAAGCAGCATTTGTACTGATTGTGAGATCCACAAGACTGTGACACAGCTGGACAGAAACCCACAGTGTGAGACTGACAGTCATTTTGAGCTGTGGCCGCCACCTACACAGTCAGCTTGACTTTCTGTTTACTTCTCTGCCAACTGTTGCCACCATACTGACATTTAAAATGTATGACTAACCAATTAGTGACATTTCTGAAGGGTAAATCAATCACAAATAAGAGAACCAGCTTGTGCTGGCTGTGGTCCACGATTGACACCTTGGCAAGCTCTTACAAAAAAACAATTAGCTCATACAATCAGCTGATGACCTCTCAGACAGGTCAGTTGGACAGGGTAGCAGCAATCTGCATTAGCTGAAACACTGAAAAGTGTTTAATTAGGCAGAAAAAGAAAGGCTACAGAAATGCTGAACAAAGAGACACATAACTGTTGAGGAAAGATCTGATTCAGTAGATGTTGTAAAGTGCAAACCTGTCATAGGGTTTTGGCAGTAATTATATTATCGGGTGTTTGGAAGTGTTATTGACGAAAGCTGCCAGTTACTGCTGAGATTTCAAGCTTTCAATACAAGCAGTCCAGTGATGGCTTTTGCTTTTTGCTTTTATTAGCATCTCTCGCACAGACATTTGATGAGAAAAAGAGAAAACGCAAAGCACATTGGCAGTAAAGGAAAGCTAGAATTGACATATACTGTGTACCATTTTCAAAGCAGATGGTGCAAAGCTCTCAGAAAATGATAACTAATGTGAATTTGCTCTTAGATATGTTAGACATGCAACAACTAAAGCAGTTGGCTAGCATCCATACAGCCATTAGCCTGTGTCTTAAGTATAGTAAGCCAGCAGACAGTAGTTATATGCATATCATGCCACACTAACATTAGGGAAAGGTAAGATATTTGCTACCAGCTGTTCATCAATACTGACTCATTTTCTGTAACCCTAATGTTCTGTTTGGGGTTTTAAAGACCTTCAGCTCTCTTTAACAGTTTAAAAAAGATATACTTAATATTGTTTTCTCAGCTTGATACTTCATTACTTTTTCTAATTTATTTAGAATTGCTTATAAACATGCTTATAAAGTAATGATATCCATCAGAATTCTGCTACAGCAAATGAGTCATTACCTCTGGCATCTCAGAGACTTGCTGTGAAGCATGGTTTAACACAATGAATTTTTATGCTCTGACTGGTGTTGACAGGACATTTTATCCAACACGAACACTCCCCAAATCCCAAACAAGTATGGAGTTTTAACTTTGTTGATAAGAGGTCCAGGGAGGTCTAACGGGTCTAATTTACCATGGATATGAATAACATCACTGTAGGATAACACGCTGTACATTTCTTTCTCTGTGAACACCTTTTTCAAATGTTATGAGCCTATTACAGGGCCGTTGTTAGTTGTCATCACTACCATAATAATGCTTCAGACATGTCAACCTGCACCTACCTATAGGCCAGAAGGTACTTATCCAATGGTCACATATTTAGGCTTCGGGAAAGATCATGGTTTGGGCTTAGTTAAGTACGTTTGTAAGTTAAGTAACGTATGTAAGTTAAGTGCTTTACGTAGGTCACTTATGTAAAGAAGTTAACTTACATACATCCGGTAAGACATGTCAGTGTTAGCTTTTGTTTTTTAATACGGGACAAAAACAGTCCAAACTTCCCCCTGACACAATCTCCTCCCCACAGGGACTTTGTAGCTTTCAGTACTACATCTCCTGACTTCCTCCTTTGCTCCTGTCATCATTAAAGCCACTAGAGGTTGCCGCATAACAATAAATGTAAATATAGGAGGTAGAGAAGGGCCATACTAACTCCTACTGATAATAGCCATTTAATGGGCTGATAACATTCAGACTGAGTGCTGTGAATGACTATTGCCAAACAAAACTGATATATATTTCTTTACACATAAACCTTATATAACATATAAAACATGAAATAGTTGCTATGGTAACAGTACTTTATGGTCATCTCTGGATTTGTCACCTTCATTAAAGTTTGTTGCAAAGGAATGGTTACTACTTCAGCACTGTTCCACATATTGGGTTTTAAAGATCCAGTATGAAGGATTTAGGGGCATCTATTGGCTGAAATGTTTTCATTAGTGTATAAATACCTGAAACTATGAATGTGTATATCTACATACAGAATGGGTCCTCCTCCATAGAGTCTGCCATGTTGTTTTACAGTGGTCTACTACATGCTTGGCACATGGAAGAAGTTTCAGTTCTGCAATGTCACCACTAGAGGCCACTAAATCCTCCACATTGAACCTTTAATAAAGCCAGAAGAAATTTCTGTTTAAAGAAAAAAAATATATTTTGCAATTATTAGCATTATTATTACACAGACAGATGTGGGGTCTGTGCAACCACAAACAAGGAGGCAGTAAAGCCAGTTCCTTAATTTACTTAAACCTGCAAACTCTCATAACATTCTTATGCACTTAAGGTATCTCACACACACACACTGAACACCAGGAGTAATTGCATGCATACATACAGAAAAATCCGACCAACCCAACTGGCAGTAGTATAAGTGGGAGATACAATCTTTTCCTAGAGTCGGTGTCTCGTTCAGTAAGAGCAGGATATGAGAGATGAAGACAGACAGGGAAGTAACCCATCCACAGGCGATATCCTCACCTTTGTGTTTACAAGTTGCCAAGAATGATCAGTGTATCAGTGAAAGGTGCATTGTGTCCACACTGAACTGTACATGCAGGTCAACCTTAGACTCACCTCACGCTCTTGTGGACAAATCGAAACAAACCACTGTGTTAGCTCAGCTCACACGAAAACTACTTGAATTTAATATTGAAGTAATGGCTGCAAGAGCGGAAAATCAATGAGGACTGTCACTGCTGCAAATTCAACTATCGCGTGACAGTGGAGGGAAAGGAATGGGTATGATAATAGCTTCCGAGCTAAACAATATGGCTCGGTGTACTGGTGCATGTTGCCACAACCTGGCCATAAATTCACTGATACCCAGGGCCAATTCTGCTTAATGCTTCAGAACTAATTTAAATGATGATGAGCCGTATTACCAGACCTGTGCTAGTCCTGATCACCACAGCCCCGAGGAGCTATTATCTTAAGATAGTGAGAGTTGAGAAAAAGCAGGAACCACAGAGAGGAGTGGAAGAGGTAGAGAAAAGCATGGAAAGACATGAAGAGGATGTGAGGAAGCTCATTTGTCAGCACCTTATGTGAAGTTATGACTGGAAAACAGAAACTTTGCCTAGATATATTATGGTTTTTATGTATCACATTTTGATGAAATCTTAATGCATGCTTTTAGATCTGCTGAGAGAAATAATCCCTTTTTATTCACATTTTTCCTGCATGGTTTGCCACGCTCCAACCATCTGTTCACTGGCTCTATATTTCAGTGCATCCAGATCAAGATGCAGCACATTCTCCATGTGTTAAAAAAAAATAATAAACCATCCATCTGATTTGGGAACTGCCAACAGTCCTGTTACACATTTTACTGAAGGTTAAGCCAATCAGCAATGTCCACTTAACTCATAACTTATTTTATAACTATTTTTTTTCTTTCTCCAAATGCTACCCACACACATACACAGACGCACACACATACGCACACACTTTGTCACAGAGGGCAGTGGAAACAGACCAATACATTCCTTTATCAATGAGTACCTAGATCTTGTAGGAGGATAAAAAGGAAGGATGAATTCAAGAAGGTACGCAGTGCGCTGTGCTTGTGTGTGTAGCTGTGTGCATGTGTGTGTATCAAGGGTGGGCAGTAAAAAAGAGCCAGGAGATGCAGAGGAGGGGGAGAGACATAATGGCAGGGAGGGGCAGTGAAATGTGGCCATCCCAAGGACACTGCACTGAGGTTAGATTTATTGATCGCAGCACGGTTGAGAGGACACGTGCAATGACATGTACTGTAGTAGAAGTAAATTCCAGTCTCACTTTAATCGTTACAGTTTTTGGCGTAGTAATCGTCTGGGAGTTGGAGGTGAGGGGGAGGGGGTCGGGGGCTTTCAATCGGCTTAGTCCAGATTTTGATTGTTTCCACAGTGAATCTGTAAGATTGAACTTGTAGGATTATAAGAAATATAAATAAATAAAATGCCATTTTTACTATGCAATAGTATTTTGGACCTGTTATTGAAGATGCTCCTTTAGCTAGGGACAACCATCCTGTTCTCATCATCTTCCTTGTATCCATGTGGCATTTCAGGGATGGTTTCTGTGTGTGGATGGCCATGTTTACAGCAGATGAAAAGCAACACATCACATTACACTTTATGTGACTCACCAGTCAGCCCTTGAACAGCTGGTGCAAGTGAAGAGAGAGAGTCATAGTGACGTGTGGTGGAGGAAATCGTTCTCGCTGAGATGACAGGAGGAAAACTCTGCATTAACCTGCTGCCACAACAGTGGAGGACTGAGAGCCATAGTGGTGATGACTGCTTTGCTTTTCTGATAGGGGTGTTGTATTTTATCTACCCATGATAGTTAGTGGAAAGATGATAACACCCGAAGAAACAAATAATGGACTTAATCGTGTTATCATAGGTTTACCTTGTACGATGGGCTTGATTGTAAATCAATCCTTAAACAACAGTCACATAATCATATGTACATAGAAACAGTTCCTCCTGTCCATACCCACTTGATGCGTCTATCTGAAATAAAGCTTTAGCTCAACTAAAGATTACAATTTTGCACAAAACAAGGACTGTGCATCTCATCCCCCATCTCTTGCTTTGAAATTGCATTGAGAAGGGATTTTCTCATGGAATGAAGAGGGAGAGCACGTACAGCAACCAAACACAGTAGTGATGGGAATTACAGTGCTTCAAAGGAAGCCGGATCTTATGGCTCTGTTCCGCTCAAAAGAACGGCTCATTGTTCTTTTTTTTTCTTTCTTTCTTTTTTTTAAAATGGGGTTCATAGGTTTATCCACAAAATACTCACTAGGATAATGACAGGGTAAGATTTGGATCTGGGGTTGGGCAATATTAAAATTCCTCCACTGACAGTTTTGCCTCAAGAAAAACAAGGATGTATGAAATTATTATCCAGAAAAAAATTGATGAGATACACACACACAGCTACGAATATATTTATTGACTGGAGACATGTATGTTGCAGTACCCAGAAGTGGCCACAATGTATCCATCAGTAAGCGCCATTTCTAAGACAATTCAGATCAATCAAGTGGTCCGGTCATTTTCAGTCAATAACGGATTAATCAGCACTGAAGTATGGAATTAGGATAACACAAATATAGTCCTACATTTTGTCTACATGATTGACGGTTGATTGCTCATTGTGGTAGTAGTTTTGGTCCGGCTGCACTTTGTGGATGTAGTGGGTGGTGCAATTGCATATTCTGCTGGATGATGAGTTTCAAAATGGGATCAGCAATTTGTAGTATTTAGTCAGCTTACACATTGCTTTGTTCATGTTCCCTGTCTCTTCTTTTTCCTTTGGTTAAAAACCAAAGAAAGTTACATACGTATTTTGCATGTGCAGCACTTCAACAGCTACATTACAATAGTAATGTAGCTGTTAAATGGACGACCACTCAACTCTTTTACATTACATGTCACATTCACACACACGCTCACATACTGGTGGCTGAGGCTACTATACATGGTGCCCCCTGCTACTCAGTAACCATTCACACACACTCATACACTGATGGAGCCATCGGGAGCAGTTTAGGGTTTGGTATCTTGCCCAAGGATACTTCTACATGTGGGATTGAAGAGCCAGGGATTGAACTGCCAATTTTCCGATTAGGGGATGACTCGCTCTACCTCTAAACCACAGCCACCCATGATTGTCACCCACGGTTGCTTCCTCGCTTGTAGTTTGAGCACAGCATGGGCTAACATTACATGGGTAATCACGTACAGCATCAGATGTATGCTAGCGAAATACATAGTAGGCGTTATCATGGACACATGAGCACCAGTATTGTGGCCAACCAATATCATATCAATGATCGCCCAAACCTATTTGGCTCAGATTCAGAGTTAGACATTCCACAAATATAATTTAATTTCACATGTGTGTCAAAGTTACTTATTTGTTGCAAGAAATAAATATGCAAGATACTTTATCTTCAATACATCTGGTCATATTGATAGTTAAGAATTGGACTTGTTAGCGACTGACACATCACTAAAAAGCTGTTAAATTGTACGTATGAGCTTGTGAATGTTGTTTCAAGACTGCTGTTCTAAGGCTATTTCTCCACCACCTGGCCTCCACACAGTTCTGTTTGATGCAGCAAAAGCATCATAAAATAGTGGGAAAAAGAGATCCATCTCCCCTGGACTTGTTTTTCCCTTGATTTTTTGAGACCTACCAACACACCCATGTGTTGCTTTTATTTCTCCCTTCTCACCATTTGAGCTCCTTTGATGTCATTTCTCCTGCTGTTCTGTCATTTATTTAGTCTTTTAGTGAGTTATGAATCATATTTTTGTATCCTCCTTGATTGCACCATTGGTCTATTTTTGTTTCAACAAGCAAAATGAGTAATGGTCCATTGCCATTGTAACAAGGAGAATTCATCATTTAATAAGCCACTAAATTGTAAATGTATTTACAGATTAGTAATTGTTTAAAGGGACAGTTCACCCCAAAATCAAAAATATGTATTTTTCCTCTTACCTGTAGTGCTATTTATCAGTCTAGATTGTTGTAGTGTGAGTTGCAGAGTGTTGGAGATATTGGTCGTAGAGATGTCTGCCTTCTCTCCAATATAATAAAACTGGATGGCACTCAGCTTGTGGTCCTCAAAGTGCAAAAAAATACCTTTGAAAAACTTAACAACAATTTCTTTTTGCAAAAATTATGACCCAGTTACTCAAGATAATCCACTTTTGAGCATTTTTATATAGGAACTATTTTCTTTCTTCTGTGCTACCCCCGCTAACCGTATCACCATGCAGAGGGATGCATGCATCTACTGCTAGCTCGCCTAGCACCACTGAGTTGGCTAAGATTAAACCTCAGCTGAGGAGGACACCATCAGTGTTTACATCTCACGCTGTCACAAGCACAAGCCTCTCATCCATGAGTAGATGCACACTTCCTTCTGTGCAGTGACCCAGTTGGCGAGTGTAATTCAATAAAAAGAAAATAGTTTCTTGGTGAAACTGCTCACAACAGACCTGTGGATTATCTTGAGTCACCAGGTCATGATTTCTGGAAAGAGACATTGCTGTTGAGTTTTCAAAAGTAATTTTTGGCACTTTGAGCACCAAAAGCCGAGTGCCATCTAGTTCTGTTATATTCAAGAGAATGTATCTCTATGGCTGATATCTCCAACACTCTGCAACTCACACCAAAACAATGTAGACTGATAAATAGCACTACAGGTAAGAGAAAGAATATGTATCTTTGATTCTAGGGTGAACTGTCCCTTTAATGTAGATTGGTATTGCATTATTGTTACTACGGTGGACGAGTTGACTACATAATAAGGAGCCACACTGAGATCTAAACTGGTTAAAAGATAATTATAGCGTATGGAACCATAAAGGGAGTTAAATATAGAACGAGGCTAAAACATAGTAATTATGGCAATGGTAAATTAATTACTGTAATGAAAACACCTGACCTTATTGAGGTAGAGTGAGACTGTATATTAAAGCTGTACCGACTATGTAACAGTTTGCATAAAAAGCTTTTGGGAGACGGAGTGACCTTGAGACAAAAGAAATCCCTGTTAAGAGGGAGTCATAGGTTTAATTCTTGACTGCTAATGCGTCCCTGTCGATCTTAACCTTTTAAAAACGCCATTGAGGAATTCATTTGCTGTAAATAAGACTTTTGTTCCCAATGCAAACACAGCTTGCAGGAGTACACAAATGTGTCTGTGATGCAGCCTGTTAATATTTCTAGTGAGCTCAAACTTGCTGTGGCTCTCTCCCAGTCTGTCTGGGCATGTGCAGAGAGGCACTGCAGTGCTGCACTGTGAAAAGAGAGAAAGACAAGAGAGAGAGGAGTTTTGACAGTGGGGTGCTCATGCCCTGCAATATTCTCGTTGCCATCCCATGTGTTGAGGGAGCATTTAGAGGATAAAAGGCTATATTTGTGGAGTCCACTGCTGCAGCCTTGCATTCGCAAGAGCCCATTAAGCAGGAAAAGGTAAATGTCAGTGTCAGCGACCTACAAGCCGGTGCACTAGAACTTGTTTCTTTTCAGATTTCCTTTTGCCAAACGACCAAACCAAGTCAATTTGGTGCAATGAAACCCCTGAAACCATTACAGCATAGATAAGCAGTGTAGTTCTGCTCTGCCTTTTTCCAGTTTCCAGTTCCAGTTTGTTTAAGCCTTTTGCAGGGATCTCAAGGACAGCTCCTTAATCAAGAGAAACAACCAAGTCCCATCACAGACATTTTTAGTCTTCATTGGCTTTTGTTTGTTTCCATACAAACCTCTAACAACTGTGTCCTTTCTCCTTGGATCACTTTTCTTTCATCTGATTTAATTCCGAGTCTATCCATACTCCTTATGGTGCAGATTCCTTTTCCTGTCGAGGCAGTAAAGATAGGATAAGAGTTTCACTTGATGCTGCACTTTTAAGTGAGACAAAATGGTCTGCCTGTGCTCTAACCAATCCTTCTAGGTCAGGAAGCACCCAGCTCAGATCAACAATGCTGAAACTGACTGGTAAACAGTAAGAAGACGAATTACATTGTGAGATCATGGTTTGCTTAAAACATTCTTAAGTTTGTGATATGGCAACCAGCTGGACAAAGCATTGATGCCAAGAGTCCTGGCAAACAAGCCTTAACTACTCATACCCAGAAACCAAGACTACATTATAAAAGTTATTCATTTAAAAGATACAATAAAGTACTTCCACAGAGGTAAAGGGTAAAGATGCTTCCTTTGTTGATCACTGTTTGTTCTCTAGAAATTGATGACAATGCAAGAGTCTCAGACAATTATTTCATATCTCTAAGGCAGAGGATGTTGCCAGGCATTATAAGTGAGGTTATTAGGCCTGTAGCTTTGATAGAGTATCAGCCTGCAACATTAATTGGCTACTTGTGCCGTTGCAGGCATGATCATTCTCTGCCTCTCAGGCTGCTGAGCTGAGGCATCAAAACAGGTGGAACATAAATGGCACAGCATGTGCACCTCAGAGTCGTGACGCACCCTGGTATTTCTAAAAGCTGTCATCCATTTTGTGGGCAATGATGACGATAGTGGCGAGCGAGGGGTGGGGGTGGGATCTCTTGGTTGAAAGGGCCATCAAGTGGCCGGATATTGAACTGCACCTTCAGACGGTTGCTGAGCCATGGAGGCTCTGTTGTAATGAAGCAGGAGACTCTGCTTTCTCTTGAACGGGAATGGTCATGCTTGAGCAGGCCCTTTGAAGCAGGCTCAAGGTGCTATTTTCTGCTGAATGATACTGTGAGAAGTACGATTCCCTTTCGGTAGGGAAAAAAAAGGCATGATTGTAATAGGAAATATTGTATTACCTTTCACCTGAATGGACATAATTTCACCTTCTGAATGTGGTTAAATCATACCTGACTGACCTCACAGATTGAAAAGCTACCATAGCGGCTGTACATGACACCACAGTCCTCTTGTTTCACTGTGATATCCTTTACAGGCTCCTCAGTGGCTCTGCTATCCAACTCTGTGTAACGACACACTGCATTCCTGAGAAACCGAAGAACTCAGGGGTTCTGCAGGTGCAAGTGAACAGTGTTTGAGCCCAGATCAGGCCGACTGATAGAGGTCACACTGAGGTCAAGGTCATGCAGAACGAAAGTCACTAGCATATTGGTTTAGGGTTTCTCATTAACCCCCTTTAAATCACTTGACCCAAAGAATGAGCAGGATAGTGAGGTGAGTTTGGATAAATGGAGCATTAAAGTTACAACTTAGTTCCTCCTGATGCACATGACTTGTTGGACTCGCACCATATTATTGTGCTGATTGGAATCCAAGTAACTACTCAGTACTGAGTACATGCTTAAATGCAGTTTAGAGGTACTTCTACTTTATTCATTTTATGCTATTTCAACTCTTATTTTAGAGGGAAATATACTTTTTACTCCAATACCCTTATCTGAAAACTGCACATAATGATTGCAAATAAAGACATTAAAAACCCATAATAAGCATATAAAATATAATGCATTGTTTATTTGAAATAACCAATAGTAAACAAAAAAAAACAGTCAAAATTAGTTTTTACACTGTAGTATTGCTACTTATACTTATGCATAGGAGCTGAATGCTGCCTCCACTATTGCCGGATTTAGATTTACAATTATTTTATTTCATGATAGCGATCTGTTGAAATGACTTCAAATTATTACACCTTGCAAGAGCAAAATGCCAATGAACAGCTCATAATTCAAAATCTGGCAACATAATCAGATATCATTTGAATTTCACAGGTTCTTTAGCTTTTGGTTTTTAGATTGCAAATGTTTAGACAAGATATAATGAGGCGCATATTGTGCCACTGGGCCCCGGGCTATAAATACATCCTGTTTGTCCTGCAATCCCTTAGTAGATTTTTTTTTTTTCTGGAAACTCAATTAATTCACAAACTGCTTTTCTCTTTCATCATGCTGCTCAGCTTTGTTTGTGATGACTTAGCTGATATTTTGCAACACAAATCCCCAGAGTTTTGATGCAGTAAATAAAGACGTTAATCTGCATTACTTATACAGAAACTACAGAAATGATGCCCTCTGGTTTGCAAAAGAGGATTTAAAGCTGTGGTCTGAGCAGAATAAATGTAAGTAACTGCTATACTGTCTCATTTGACTAATGAGAGCTTTTTGTTTAGATAATGCTAACTAGTAAACAGCTTATAATGTCTTTGTTTAGCTGAGATGAAACCTGCATATTATTGTCTCTTCAGACATCATAAGCTGACAACATCATTGGTGAGGGGATGCATTAAAAATAATTTTTGAAATATTTTGTGTATCAAAATCAAAAGCATCAGATATAAGTCAGTAAATCTAATTTACCAGGGCCTCTAATATTTATTTTCTTTATAAGCTGCTCCAGTAAATTGGTGTTGCACTTCCATAAATTGTGCAAGATTTGTGAAAGTCAAATATCCTTGGGCAAGATACTGAAGTTGAGCTACCCTGCATGTGGATCAAGCTCCAAAAACATATATAACATCCTACGCTTCTCATTTTGCAGCTCACGATTCAACATTTCATGATCCCTTAAGACAACTTTAGTAATCTCCTCCTATAGCCACGAGAGAAATTAAACAACCGTTTTTACATGCTGGGTAGTACTTCTGTGAATTTCATGTGTGGCGTGCCCTTTTAAATATTTATGCAATTCTGTTGGATCAATTTATGAATAATGAATGCTTACAACTTCAAATAGAGGTACAGCAAATTAATTACTTGAAATGTATGTGTGCTCATACTGCTAATGTATATTTAATGTGTTGGTTTTATGAGCACCCACTTGAATGTCTGCTTGACACACAGAAAATTAAAAAAAGTATTAATTGTTGATGGATTCATCACATATTTGTCATTGTAGAGAAAATTGTATTTAACTAATAAATATGTATGTTTTATTTAGGCGTTATTTCAGTAACAGCCACGCGGTGGTAGCAGAGATGCAGACGTCATGACGCACACACAGCGTTCTGCTATGTGTGTACGTGCGTGCCCATGCGCTCGCGCTTCTGTGGGGTGAGTGATGGGATAAAGTTTAGTGCTGTGTTTCGCTCAATTTTCGAAGTTAACCGAAGAAAAACGATAAAACAAAAGGTATGTTCGTGTGTCAGAGAACTTCTTAGCTAAAAGAAAAGATGTTTAACGATAGAAAAGTAGAAATATGTATATTTTCCGGTGTCTTGAGGTGACCTGTCAGAAGTATGGAGGACTGAAAGTTACCGCTGAAGTGACAGTTCATTCAGTGTAGCTACCCAGAGGCACGGGGCAGAGTGGGAGGGTCTGTCGTTGTGTTACACCGCTTCACTCCCAGAAGTTGTAGCAGAGAGGAGCTAATCATTACAAGTGTGGATTACTGTCAGCACCCAGGTGACGGGACCGATGAGATGATACTACAACACAACAGGAGCCCTCTGCTGCTCGCCGTCACCTGCATGTACTTCTCAGGAGGTTTGCTCTGGTCCTACCAAGAAGAGGATGCCAGCAACGGGTAACTATAGGACATGTGAATGACAAGAGGACTCTTTGAATGAGGTGAAAGAAAATGCTCACTCTAAAATGTTTTCTCTCACAGTGAAGAGTGCTCTGAGAATAACATTTCTACAACTAAGTACCCCTGCGTGAAGTCGACTGGAGAAGTTACAACGTGTTACAGGTACTGAGTGATTCATGTGCTTGGATGCTGTTCAAATTCAGTTATTGCCTGACGGAGAAGGATTATAATAATGTGAAATCATTGAACTGCAGATGAGTGCATTTTGTGCCCATGAAAGTGATTGCAAAATGTAGCTCTGCATGCTGTAAAATTGGACTCCTCATTTATTATTCAGGGCAATAATGTTGTTTAAATGGTGCTTGGTTGAAATGTTAGTGAGATGGAGGCAAATTTTTACTTTGTATAACACTGGGCACATTTCTGCTTTATGAAACATGGGAAGAATCGCAAAATGTTATTGCCTGAGGCTGCTAATAGCTTTAAAACATAAATGAATAGGCTATAAACATCCTCTTGACTTCCTCTTTACCACACATGTGATTTAATTATTATTTTCAATAAATCTAGTGTTGGTCAGATGTTTATATGAGTTGGAAAATGTCTGCTTCCTAAAAGGATGCTGTTGATCATTACTGACATTAAAAAACTCCTTGAAGCTTTTTAAAGTAATTACATTAAAAAGTATCTAATGAAATAAAGGGATTTATGGCGACACGTGGGTGTATTTTCCTCTTAATCATCCTTTGTGAACTTCAGGGATCATAGCAATCTTAATATCCACAAGCCTCCAGATTGGCCTGTTATGCTCTGACACTGGCTTTAATTATGACAGCTCACAGACACAGTGGACACAGCGTCTCCTCGCTGCACAAACTCCTGTCAGAGGCTATGGATTAAGTTGTTAGAACCTAATCTGTCTTCATTGCCAGGGGCCACCTCACAGGCATGATAAAAAAAACTTGTAACTGCTGACTTTAAGAAGGTAGTTTAGTCAAAAATCAATTCAAATATCCACTGTGCTTTCCCCTCAATGTCAAATCATTATTTAGATACAGTTTACAGCAACACAATGTGACAAATGTCTGCTGTCTTTGTGATGAATGCAAGCTGGGAGTTGAATCATTTGATAATAGATATTGAACTAGACGCACGCTACTCTCCAACACCCCCACACTCCTTACAATGCTCCTTTAGGAAGTATTTATTATATCACAGACAGCTGATATTGCGGGAATGCAATGCTTGTTTTCAGACACATTGTAATTCAGTCTAGTGAGATGGATGTACTGTTGTTCTGTAAACAAAATCATACAACTTACTTAGGGAAGTAATTTTCAAACATTTTGTCAATCATCTTGATTCATAGCAAATCTATTTCTGTATGTCCGTTTCTGGGAAGGCGTATCGAGAACTAGAGAAACGCCAGACTGTTGGATATCTCTTCTGAGAAGTCTTTCCAAATGTCGATTTTGTAAGGTTTCATCTCTGCATCACTTCACAAACTACTGGCTGTGGTTCAAGCACACAGTGACATCCTGTTTGATCTTCAAATCTCAAACACATTCTTAACATAATTATGTTGGTTTATGGTTATTGGCTGCGGCCACAGTTGTTTCCCACAATGTTTATTTAAAGAAGAAAAAGTGTTTCAGCTAAGAGCCAAGATAATGCATCCTGGGGTGCTTTTTAGTTCACCTGCATGGCGTGAGCTGATGACTGCCCATCAGCACTGTAATGGTTAGTGGAGACGTTTTATTGTCGTGCCAAAGATTCAGATTAATGATCTGAATTTGATAAGATGAGTGTTGATTCTGAGTACTGCATTTTTGTTTTCAAACTGAAGTAATATACCAGTGCAATTGTGTCTTGGCATGACTGAACTGTAGTTCAAAGGAACCAAGCATGATTTAAGCTGGCAAGGCTCAGTTGCCAAAGGAAAGTATAGGCTTATGGCATTCATTAGGCGCTCTGTAGAGTATCAGTGTGTCTACACATATTTGAACATTTTGTTACAGTAATAAGCTTTTTTCTTTAATAAACACAGAGCTATTTGTTTAAAAGTTGTTGCTTGTACTCACAGATGTGCTGTAGCAGTTTGATACCTTTGATGCACATTTTAGTTTATTTTTATACATCAGTTTTATGTTTAAAGGACAATCTGTAAAACATCAGTTTATAGCTTACAGTGCACATGAGCATTTGCAACCCATTTTCATTCCCAGCTCGTCAAATACCAATGTTTTGTCATGCCCCTCGGCATCTCATCACAAAGCGCAGGGCACCCTTTAGCTCTTTATACCATGTCAGTTTCTCTTAGCCTCAGGTATTGCCATGGATAGGTTTACATTGGAGTTAATTGAAAGCCTGGTGCATCTCATAAAGACACTAAAGGGGTGCTTTTGGTGTCAGTATTTCATGCTGAGGGGTTCAACAAAGCATCAAAATATGTGACACCCTGGGAATAACAACAGAGTAGCATTTCCTTCATGGGGTGAATATAGCTTTTAGTAAGGTTGTTTGAATTCTCACTGAGCAGTTTCATTAATGCCAACATCACCTTGGATTTTATTTTTGAAAATGGTATTCTTATTAGGTTATTTAATGCATTTGACAATGCAATATTTACCAGGTCGCAAAAGTAATTGGGATACTGTGCATTACAAATAGAGATCAATGCCGCTCTCACATGTGTAAGAGTGGTTGCCAGGTAACTAGCGGAGTATCCAGTCACTGCTCTCAGCCAAGAAATGCACATAAACCCCTTTAACACAGCAAATTATTGTTTTATATTTATGTTTTTATATATATATTTTTTTACATATTAAACAAACAAGATGTAACAAGTCAACTAATGAGCTTTGGAGATGTCGGTGGCTGGATTTTTTTTATATTTTCAGGCTGGCTATTAACCCCTTGTTTTCAGTCTTTGTGTTAAACTAAGCTAATAAACTGCTGGTTGAACATTTGAATAAGCATTTCACTGCTCTTTTTAGAAAACTGGGCTGTCTATGCAGTAGACACATGCAAATACTTTTGAAATTAGTGCTTTATGACGACAGAAAACGGGGAAATGGCTGTGGCATTCACTTTTGCTCAAGAGGTAAAAAACCTACAACTACAGGAATGCATTGTGCTGCACTGGACCCATAAATGCTCCCGCTGGTAGGTTGCGAAATGCAAGCTTGGCCGTTTTGACTCAGAAAACAATATGGCTGCCTGCTGTTAACAAGCAATCTTGAATTACAGTTTAACAGTAAGATAGGATATGTTTCTTAAACACAGTAACAGAATCTTGGTTCATATTTGATCAGCACTTTTTAGTTTTCACGTTTGATCAGTTCCCATTTTTACAATACAGAAAACAGTATGGCGCCCACTTCCTGTTCACTAATTCCCGTATCACAGTCAAACTGTGCACTAAAATATGTTTCTGGGGGCATTTTTCTTGGTTTATATTTGATCAGCACTGCCTGGTTTTACCGCTTTTTCGGAATTTGGTCTGAGAGGGAGAGAGAGCGGTGTCTCTCTCTCTCAAACTCAAAAGGAAGTTTCCTATAGTTCAATTACACATACTGTCCCCACTGCTATGATACAAAGCTGGTTGAACATCCAATGTGAAAGTGGCATCTTATCTTACTCTTGGCAAGAAAGCAAAATGTCAAACATTTTAGAGACACTGAAATTCGAGTCTCCTCTAGTTCAAGTGGGAGAGGATAGGACCACATGAAGGAATTTTGAAACAGGCCCCCTTTGACCGTGGCATTCCTCTGTGTGCACAGTTTAACACTCATCCTTGAAGGAATTTATCATATTGTGAAACAGCATCAGAGGACACACCAGAGACCTAGGGAGCATATGTCACAGTACAAGACAAGTACCAGGGCCTCAGCTGACTTGGACCATATCTGTCTCACTGTCAGTGCAGGCACATTCCTCTCTAACTGTCTTTCTGGGTTCTATGTAAGGATTCAGCCTCTTAGGCATCAAAATATTCACTAATGTTTGTAGTTCTACATGCTGTAGGGCTTGGCTCACGATAGGATGTGAAAGGTTGTGCAGGGTTTTTGCTCCAGAAGTTGCACTTAAATCACGACTGCCTGTGATTGCAACATAAATGCTTTACTAAAATGCAAAGCAGGGTTTGATTAAAATGATAAGGTGTGTGCTTTTTGTTCCAGTTTGGCAACATCTTACGTGCTAAGTGGTCACTGCTGTTGTGTTTCAGGACTTTACCTCCCAGAGCTCAGTTTGTAATCTGGCTTATCTTTGTTAGATGTCTGTCTTTGCTGTTGGTGGCTACTTTTTCTTTGGTGGTTCAGTTATCACTGGTCATACTAACAAACCTCTCAATCCTCATAGTGTATTTTTATCCAAACCACAGTTGTTGCCGCTGAAAACGTAAACCTATCACTTTCTGTGCCCAGGGAATTTTCTTTCTGCGGCTTGTGTCACAAAGCACGATTACTGACTTAGCTGGACAAATGCGATGAGTAGGCTATAGCCCAGAAGAGGTTTTTATTTGAGTCCATGTTGCAGATTTGAGGGGCTTCCAGGTTTTACTCAGCAGTTATCCAGCTAACTTCATAATCCTGCTTTGTGAGACAGACCCCCTGGGGAGAATATACCTGACAGTGGATGTTCGCAAACAGCAAATCTTTGAGCTTTCATAAACAACTTAAGGCTGAATCACTCTGTCAGTTGGCAGCACAGAGTGACAGAGCAGATATTCATGAAAGGTTTTTGAACTAAAGATTTACTGTTTTATTGTTTTTATTAGGGATTGGAATTGATAAGATCCAATGCCATTATCAGTTCTGCTTATTGTTTCGATTTTCTTGTTGATTCCTGATCAGTTTTCTGTGTGGAAAATGTTAAGCCACACAGGTACACAGGTTTTCTGCATCAGTGCACAATGTGACTCTCATTCACCTTCTCCTCGCTCATTTTCCCTCCCTGCGCAGCAAGCATGAGGGACAGAGCTGGTTGTTGAGTCGAGCTGGCTGCAGCCTGAGAGCTAGCTGTAGCAACAGTCTGTCATCATCTAAAATGGATGAAATGAGACAATATTTGTACAGGACTCATTTTCGTTTAGGTTTTCTTAGAAAAAATCCGCTAAACCTATTTGTGTGGTGCTAATGTTATTATAACAGGATATTTCCCCTTGGTAATGGACGTGCTGCTCATTTGGAAAGCAGTGGCACTCGTGCGTAGAGTGTCAAATACATGGCATTCCTGGACTTTAAGCCCATGCTGCATAGAAAGATTTGTCAGCACATTGCTTTTGTTTCCACCCTTACTTGAAATGATCGTTTTACTGACATTACAAGCAGCACTGCTGACATCTTTCTTTGTGAAATGAAGACACACTTTGGACTGTTTCTTTCTTTCCACTATGACTCCTTCTTGTCGCAAGTTTCGCATGAGTTTGACGTCATTGTTTTGTAATAAGCAACTGTCAGAAAAACATGCTGGCAAGAAACTGATCAATTCGGAGGCATACGATGGCAATGGTTCAGACAATTTGGAACCGGTTTTCGATCCCCATTCCTAGTTTTCATGGTGTGTAATCAAACTCGATAAAGGTAGTGCAGTTTACTCAGCATGTAGCCGTATTTTTCAGCTAAGTATCTCATGACATCTCTGAAAATCCAAGATGAAAACCAGATCCAATGTGTTAACCATCATAGGATCGAGACACATTAATAATCCTTGTTTATAACTTCTCTCAGGTGACAAGAGGGTACATGAAACAGTGATTACATTGGCTTGATTTATTGTGTATATGATGTCGGCCTTACCTACCCTGTAAAGGAAATGCTTCACTGGAAAAGAAGCAGAACACAGTGAGAGTAAGTCCGTCGACTCTACAGCTGCAACAGTTACACATAATTGATGTGTGGCATTTGTAATTGTTGCTTTGTTATTTTTCCAAATAATTCTGGTGGTACTAAGCATTTTGTTGCTTTCCCTCCTCCCTCTCTTCTGCTCCCATTCTTCTCAGCGCAGGAATTCAGGGGAAACTCTGGTTTACGCAGTAAGGAAACCAAGGATAACATTTCATCAGCCCCCCCGTGAGACATGATAGCCGTGATACTTCTCATGCACTTGGCTAATCCAAACAGCATTGTTTGTGTCCCGTAAATGTCCCCATTAATCCATTTCCAATTAAATGCATCAGACTTTCTTCATAGGTATTACTCACTTTTACTCACTCCTTTTACGCACCGTATTCTAGTGAATCAAGTGGCCCAGAAATTTGTCTGAAGGAATTACTGTAGATAGATTTTCCATTGACTGCAAAATGAGTAATTGATTTATATTGTGATTCCCAGTTAGATCCAAACACAGTTGGTGTACTGCTCGGCTCCAGAGAAATGATCACTTCAGGCTGATTATTCAACTTGGCTACAAAGCCTTAAGTCTCTCTTGTTTCCTTAGTTTTCAGACCTGGTTTTCGCATCAGATTTGAATGTGTTCTGCGCCTTGGAATAATCCTCTCTGCTGGACCTCAGTTCCATCTTCCCATTCAAACAGCTTTCAACACGAGAAATACACTTGGGGTTCTTTGCTGCCATATTGTCATCCCTCCAGTGATCGTAGCTCCATGAAGAATACTTTGTGGCACAGCAGAAGGAGTTCAGAAGTTAGTTATGTTTAGTCTTTTTGGGCTACTACATTTCTGATACAACTGTAAATGTTCTGCACTGGAAGGTAGAGTGAGTCTAGATTTATGGACAACATACGAGTAGCATCTTTCTTGGTGGAAAAACACGTAACTCAAGAAAGCCCCTATGTTATAATGTTACTAAATGAATGTCAACTGAGCCATGGGCACACATCCACTTTTGTAATGTAGTTATTTAATAGGCTGGAATCCTTTTATAGATGTCAGGCTTAAATGTTCCAACATTTTTCAACGTCTGCTTATACTGAGCTTCTAGGTGAAATTACACACAAACTGATACAGTATAATTAGTCATTTAGTGCCATGATTATTCCGCAATGAAAGAAAGAAAACTCTATGCTGGAAAACTGATGATTGCACATGAGGGAGATGGAAAATATTAGGGAATTTAAAATGATTACTCTCAGTCTTAGACATTTTCTATAGATGTGTTTTTTATTAGCCTACAAACCCAATTATCAACCACCTCATGTGCTACTGAACATGCGTCAGAGAACCAGTTAGTAGAGTTGATAAGTATACTTGTCAAGTCTTGTCTTATTATTTGTACAAGAAAAGGTAGCAGCTCAGTTCATGTCAGGAGATTTGGGAGATAGGGGAATAGCAAACCAGTAATACATGTGCTGTAGCTGTTGTGCTGTTGTAGACATTGTTCTGGTGGTTTAAGGGTTTCCAAAAACACACAGACTAAGTGCCAGAGCAGGCACATTTTTTGATTTATTAAAACCACATCTGGAATTACTAACAAAACACTTTTGGATTTGGTTTACACTGCAAACTATTTTTAGAAATGACAACATTTTAAGTGTTGCATTTTCGCCTTTGAAAAGACAAAACTGCATCATAATAAAGTAAATAAGTTGTTTGGAAAGGAGCATGGAAAATATCCAAGATGTTTCTCAACAGCCCTTTGAGTCAAACAGTTTACCGGAATTTACCCCAGTAGATGCATAATGAGATAACACTACTGGAAATCATGCCAATCAAAAAAGCTTGAAATGATTTACAGTACCTGGCACTGTGCCACAGCATTTTGTTACGTTATACTGAGTAATAGGAGAAAAAGTAAGAGTGAAAGTTGCTAGTATGATGTACAGCATTACATTCCACATGAAACTCTATTGATAAAAGGCAATAAATCCTTGCTTTTACAAACTGTTGAATACATTTCATGTTAACCGACACAACCATAAGGTCTGATTTATTCCATAATTCAACATAAACTAAATCCCTGAAATGATACATAATACCCTGTCAAAGAAAATACATCAACATCTGTTTTCTATCAATATTCAGAATGAGGATATGTAGCCTGTTAACTGATGTAGACCGCTCTGTTACTGGGCCTTTACTGTGGATTCAAGGGGTTGACATGAATATTTGGTGTTGCTCTCTAATGACACATCTAAAGGCACAGAGGGGGAGGTCAGCTGTCAGATAAGCTAATGGTCACAGTCTGTTTGATTCCAAATACTATGAAATAACAGTAGAATACCAATAATAACTTGGTTTTATGTCAGCAGCTTTATCCTTAGTGTCACCCAGGTGCAAATCTCCCCGCTCACAGTGCTATCTGTGATGGAATAATTCTCCCAAATGATTCTCCTCAATTTGATGAATCATATGCAGAAAAATGATGAGAGTCAGGGGACATAAATGTATTCCTCCCATTTCTTCCAACAAGTCCCCACAATGAAACAACAAAATATGTTTGTAACTGTGTTTGTATCAGCACGGCAGCAGCTTTTGTCTGTGCCTTCCAAAACCACTACAAATAACAGCTGGGAAAAATAAATTAGTTTTAAGATCTGACAACGCCTTGGATAAAGGGGTAGTTTGGATTTTTTAAAGTGGGGTTATAGAAGATACTTATACATAGGTAGTGTATTACCTACAGTAGATGGCAGTTGGCTTGCCCCCAGTTTGGAGAAGCAAACAGGAGCACCGCCATGGAAGCTAAGCAACATACTGCTGTGAATGTGGGCTGCAGCATAACATGGTTAAGCCACCTAAAAAACAGGCCCACCAAAAAAAAAAAAAATCTGTCCGCTATATTTAGAATATTTTCACTTCTTTACCTTGCCATCAGGCAGCTGTTACCGACTGTAAACTGAAGCCGTTACAGCATTCTCTTCAAAGACACCAGCCTCCTTGACATTCATTCATTCATTTTCCGTAACTGCTTACATGAATTCAGTTCAGTGTATTTACAGGTGTGACGTGAGGTGCGGAAAGGGAACCCAGGAGCGGAAACGGAGCCGGTTATAACAATGATTTATTTAACAAAGGGCGGGTGCATCCACAAAAAATCAAAATTGCAAGAGTCCTTCAAAAAAAAACACAAAAGACGTCCAGAGAGTGCTGGGCTGTGAGGGCACGGGAGGCACTGGAAAAGACGGAGGAGAGACACGGTTACAAAAACTCATCAACATGCACAAGAGAAAGTTCACAATGTTACCAAACGGGAGCCAAGCTGATACCACGGAGGTTCTCTGTATACTCTGGCGTCGAGGAGTGTCTCAGCAGGCTTAAAGTAGGCGGCTTGATTGGCAAAGCAGAAACAGGTGAGTCCAATCACTCCTCGACGCAGCCGGGAGGAAGGGTGCCTCCGGAGGGACAAAAGTAAAGTTACCCAAACACACACACAACCGGAACAAACTACCAAAATAAAAGCAGCAAATACAAACCACAACAACAGGCTGTATAAAAAAATATATAGTTGGAGCTCCCAAGGCCCCATACAACCACTCGCTTTATCCATAAACATCAAATGCACCCAGAGCTTTTCCACTTGTTATTGAACAGTCTAATTATGTGTGTGATTTCATGTACGTAACTTCTCTGCTATTAAACATTCCGATAGCAATACCCCTCATCCATGCATTTGACTGAAGAAAAGTTGATGATGCTTTCACCTCCTGTTGGGAATAGAGTCACCTTGTTCACTGTAGCAGCTCAATATTAAAGCAAAACTAGATTTGCATTTGTATTCCCAGCTCTTTCATAATTAGCAGGTCAATCAGATACTTTTCTCATGTAATGGTCGGCTTTGGTTTACCTTCTCATTAGTCAATGTGCTCATAAAACATGTCTTCTTTAAAGACACTATTCAGGTTTTAAATGATTGCAGCACGTCTGCTCTATACAGGGCAGAACTCTGCTTGTGCCACTTGTTGCCTACGGCGAAATTGTAACAATCAAACAAATGTGCATTATTCGATTGTTTTGCTGTTTTTGCTCAGTCACATTTTTGATTAATTATCCGCCTGTGTGCTCACGTACATGTCCCACTTTAGTAAATACTCTGCACAGGTGGGATTAGTTGCACCTGCCTGTGCAGTTCTGGGCCAATAGACCTCATTTGAAATACATCATTACTTAGAAAAGGCCTTTATCCTGTTTTTTAAACTTAGATAACAAGATAAACTTGTAAGTTGGTTGCTGTGCTGCTTTACTGTAATGACGGCATCTCCAAAGTAAACATACACAGGGATTAATAACATCAGTCTTTTTAAATACACCAAGAAAACTTTTATAAGTTCCTGTTGTTCAGAGAAGGGGGAAGTATTGTTTGTGTAACTCCACTTTATTTACGATTATTACTTGTTTTTTGGAAGTGCCTGTGCTCCGACACAGTAACTCAAGTCTGTTTTCCTGTCCCATACAAATATTATTGTTGTTGATGTTAATAATTCACAGCACATACGCCCTAGAGCCCGCCATTATTGTGTGTCACTTTAATGGTGACGCACTTTGCACCATATTGTGAATAATATTGTTGTAGAAGTCGAGCCAATTGGTCGTGAGTAATTTCTGCAGGTCCTGTCATTAATATGTTAGTGTGCTGCTGGAAGTTCTCACAGTCAGTGTGGAGCTGTGTTGTGAGTGGGAGGTGGAGGCAGGTTTTTCAACTCTGATTTACATTCATCATTCATCTTCTATATGGGGGGATATTTTACAAAACATTTTAATCTGTATTATTTTATTTTAGATGAGATGTAAAAGAGCTGTTTAGCTACAGTCCTGTCAGCAGTTCAACTGAAGTGGTGATATGCCCTATTCGGTGAAGGATAAGTCCCCATCCTGTTCCTTAAAAGCAGTGAGGAAGATGCAATGAAGTGTAAGTTATCACAGTGAGAGCAGGGGAGGACATGTTAGTGTTAAGGAGCATTCCTTAGTGACGGATGCAGAGCACAAGCAGCAGCGAACATCCTCTCTCTCTCGTCTCTTATGTCTTCGGTGTATTGCCCTGCATGAATTAAAGTAGTGTTTTAGAAATATACAGTACATATAGTAGGTGTTCATAACTTTGCTACTATTGGATTCACTGTGTCATATTTCTTTTAAGCAAAATTGCAAACACAAGGACAACAAATATGGCCCCACATCTTTAAAGCTCTCACTTACAAATGAGACATTTCTTTTCCTTCTTTGAATGATTAGAAACTGTGCTTTTTCAGATTCTAATAAGGCTTATCATTTAAACATTTTCAGTATTACTGACAGAGAGTAATTTGATTTGAGTCCCTACAAATGCATTTTGACATCTGTTTCCATTTGACAGACTCTAATACAAAACATGCCTTTGCCAGAAAGACTGTGACTCTAAGTATTCTTGCTCTTAATGTTTCCTAAAACCTGGAGTTGTTATATCAGAATAGTTTGACAACTGTTGTTTAGATGATTTTGACCTGTTGCCCAGAGCACACATACTTAAGCGCTCTACAGTAGTTGTCCAGTATGTGGAGGACAGGCTGTAAATGAAGATGAATATTCTCTGTCAAAGCCTTCATGTCTTCAAAGGCATGTAAGGGGCGTGGGGTAACTGTCAGCTACCAGCTAAATATCTACCGTAAATGAACAGGAGGACTGACAAGAAGTGAACATAAATCAAATATATAACTACAGGACAGTGTATAAGATTAAGGGTTAGGGGAAATTAGTGGCATCTAGTGGTGAGGACTGCAGATTGCAACTAGCTGAATTTTCTCTTGGTTAGGATTTCTTCAGTGTTCATTGTTCAGGAGGTTTTTACAGCGAGCGAAAGTATCTACATTCATATCTTCCTCTCCACAACAAACAGACCAAGTGATTTAAACTGGTAAAATCACTGAATAAAGCTGTTTCATGTTACAAATCAGTGTTTCTCCTACACTGTTCAGCATGTCACAGATGGGCTGATAGCCCAGCACCTGCTAATGTGTGCTCACCTTTTTTCTCTAATAACTTAAGATCCAGACGTTAAGTAGATCTTAACTGGAGCCGAGCTATTTGCAGATGTCTCTTGCTTTCCAAAACAAATAAAGCTGTTGATTTAAACTTTAACTTTAATAAAGCAGTTTCATGTAAAAAAATAAAAAATAAACAGTGTTTTTCCAGCGCTCTCTTCAAGGAGGGGCTGCTAACTACGATGGCAGATGCGAAAACGTGCATGGCCCTATCTCACGCCAGTGGTTTGTCTTGGCTACTGTAGTAACATGGCAGTGCAACATGGGGATCTCTGTGCTCCCATTTTAAATATTAAGGGCTCATTCTAAGGTAAAGAAAACACCTTTACTTATTTAATTATTAATTATTCACTAAAGAAAACATACTTATATTATATTCCATTTCTGCTAATATATCCCCCATAATCCTACACACTGAACCTTTGAATCAGAGTTATTATTTCATATGGCATAAGTACATGTGTGTTAAGACAGAGGCAGGTATAAGAGATTGTCATCTGTGCTGGTGTTCATGCATTTTGATATACTCTACATGGTCTGACCTTAAATATTACTTTTAATACATGCTCAATGGTCGTAGATCCTAAATCACATGAATCATATGATTTATGTGGTGTGGTCTGTTGCCCATTCAGCATTTTCAGATCACAGCCATTTTCCCTTCGCTAATCCACGTATCAACAGTTTATTTCTGATATTTTGGTTTCTTAGCATCCCTCTCTTGTTCCTTTTGGCTGCAGCTCATTCACCCATCTGTTTCTTTCCATGAACTGTAGTGTGGTCACGCTTTGGTCACGCTGTGGTTTTGCGATGGTTAAGAGATGTGGTGATATGTAAACCACAGGCTGTGGTTTTTCTGCTGTCATGCCTCTGCCCCATGTATCCAAGACTGTGCTCCAGTTGTAGTCAACATGTCGCTACATTCTACCCAGAAAAAAGACAATATGGCAGTTATTTATTACATTAGAAAACAGTATTTGTACACCTCCCTACTGTGAAACTGGAACTTCTTGACAAGTAAATCAGTAAATTGAAAGCAAATAAATGTGTGTTGCTTTTTTCATAGTTAATTGTTATTCACGGTTGGGCGCCTTAATGTATTCCCCTATAAGTGAAAAAGTGAAAAGAATAAACTGCTGACTTCTCAGTCCTGATGGACAGCAGCTACCCTGAGGAAATGTTCGCCTGTACCAGTGAACAAACCACCATAGACCGGTCCAGTCGCGTTAAATTGTAAACAGCTGCAGCATCAATGTTAATAACACATTTTGGAAGTGGTGGTTCTTGGCAGTACAGATGTTGTCGCTTCCATTGAGAATTTTGCTCGTATGCTGCTGAATTTTAATATTTGTGAGTCAGTTGTAATTTTATTTAATGATATTCACCACTACCAACACCATTAATGTGTTCGTCCATCTGTCATGACCATGTTATACAGCAGTTGTAGAGCTGCACGATGCTGTTTGTATTAGTCAGACATTTAACTTCCCTCTCACCTTGTCCTCTTCTCTCCACTTAAGAATGTGAATATGTTTTATTTTCAAGGAAACATGCACGTTAATAAGTATTATTTCAAATTCTGGCTAATTTACAGCAGTCCCTGGACTGAATATCATATTTCACTATACACAAGTATTAAAAATAACATGCAAACCACAAAGCCTCAAGTGGGCTAACGTATGTCACATACCACACATCTCCAACCTTACACACTGCATGTCATCAGAACATATGAACCAGACAAAAGGAAACATATCATACAGTAATTACCTCACATGTAGAAATTGTTACCCTCAAATTATTTTTTTAAAAGTTTTTTTCAAATCAATTAAACAAGTTAGATTAATACAAATTGCTTTGAAATTGATTTGATAAAACTTAATTCCCATGCGAATTACTAATTGAGGTCATTTATTAAAAGTTAACAGTTCTCTTTATTTAGTGATATTCTTTAGTCTTTATCTTTATTTTGCTTAAATCCACAAATGTTAATCTCATGGTAGCACTAGAGGAAAAGCCAGCATCAAAGTCATTAAAGGAATACTTTGCAGATTTTCAACAAGCTTTGTATCATAACAATGCAGATAGTATACATAAATGAACCATGGTAAACTCTCCATGTTACCAGCGCCCAGATCACCCTGCTTATCTCTCCGCTGAAATATGTTGGATTTTCTCTTGCTTTGCTCGAACTTAAGATTGTACTGCATTTTGGTATGCCTGCCGCCACAGACACAAAGAGTATAAAAGTGGATTGAAAAAGAGACCCGCCCCTCTCTCTCTCTCTTTCTGTCTCTCTCAAACTCAGACCAAACTCTAATCAATTAGTAAAACTAGACAGCGCTGATCAAATAACAAACCAAATTATGTTACTGTATTGCCTATTTCTCATCTAAAATGTTTTCAGAAATATATTTTGGTGCACTGTTTAGCTGTAATATGAGACTTTGTGAACAAGAAGTGGGCACCATACTGTTTCCTGCACCGTGAAAACGCAGGCTAAAAAAACTTGTTACCGCATTGCCTTCTTCTCACCTCAGATCTTTTCAGAAGCATATTTAGCTTACCGTTTAACTGTAATTTTAGATTGTTTGTTACTAGCCACTAGCCATCAGCATGAGCATTTATTGGTGCAGTGCAGTGAATTCTGGTAGTTATATGTTTACTACCTCTACCTCTCTTTTGATCAACCCTTTATTTCTTTTTTTCTGTTCATGTGGTACCAATTTTAAAAGTATTTGCATCTTTCTACTACATAGACAGCCCAGTTTTATTAGAAGACCATCTTTCCAGCAGTGAAATACTTCTTTAAGATACACCATCTGGGAACCATGTCTGTACAAAATTTTATACCTATCTATAGATTGAAATATTTAACAGGATAAGTTATAATTGTGTTCTGTATCTGTACAAAATATGCACAAAATCTTATGGAAATCCATCCAATAGTTGTCCAAATGTTGTTGCTCCAGTCTGGACCAAAAGTGGTGGACTGTCAGTAAAGCTAAACACAGGAGATGTAGAGGCGAGAATCCAGCACGCACACTTGAGAAAAACAGATCATAGAAGCCGTAAATATCCAAATTCTGTGCATCCAAGTCTGAACACAAAAAGACTCCAGTCAACTCATGTAGCCTTATAACACTTCATTTGATGCTCCCCAGTGTGATTGCTGTTAAGCCTTGTCTAGTCCCACAGTAAATGAACTGTATCGATTTCTCTCCCACATAGCGGCTTGAAGCCCTATTGTTATGTGGCCTGAATGAATCATAGATTGATTAATTCCAAGTTGTTTTTTTATTGTACTTCATGTATTTCTTGTTAAATCATCAGGAGGTGGTGGTAGACCAAGTCTAGCTACTGAAAGGTCTTAGCTGAGAATAAAAGAACATCTGCTTTTTACATCTAAATCTTTATGAGTATTGTTGGAGTGGACCTTACTTTTCTACATCGAGATGAAAGATATTCTTTTTAAAAGGCAAATAATTTCTCATAAACTGCTGTTGATTTTAGTTCACCTTTCAGCAGGCCTGTTCTTCAGGGACCAGCTTCCTTAAAATCTATTTTTCATCCACATTTTTTGCATCCTCTGCATGTAGTGTGGCTATTCATGTTGCAGTGCTTATTTTTTAGCAGCTTTTTCCACTCTGTTAACGTAATGAGCTGTTAAATCTGTTAATAATAACAAATTAATTAAATTACTCATAATCCCTTCAAGACTCTTAACATTTCCCTGAAGTGGAGGTTGAACGCTTTCATAGTAACCTCAGTGTTTGAAGGGGATTGGTAATATCTGGCTTGTGTCCAGTAGACTGGTTTGAGTTAGAAACACATGGAAGGGCTGATGACGGTTTACTGTAACAGGCCACAGACAGCCATGCTCGGTATAATTTCCTGAAGTGTCAGTATCAGACATCACACACACTTCTGCACTTGTCCTCAGCTTTTAAGTTAAAGTTTATATAAAGGAAAATCAGAGTTTTTCAACTCAAAATGTGACATAAAAGCCGATAGATTTCATTATGGATTACACTACACATTTTATAACATGTGGTCTGAGTCAAATCCGATTTGTTTGAGCCGTGAACACCACTGAGGAAACGCAGCAAAGAGAGGCAGAGGCCTGGGCTGTCTCTGTTATAGCTGACTTGTAGTATTTTAGCTCCAGCTGTCCGCCAAAGCTGAGCGAAGCTGAAGTGCTTTGCTGCAGTGTGTCTCATTGGAAAACTGCCGGTTTTGTTGGATTATGTTGCAGATGCCAGCACAGCAGGAGCGCTGTACATGGCCAAAGTAGCTGCTAACAGCAGATGGATTGCAGAGCTAATATGGGGAGAGGTCCTTATTTAGAGTGACCCTTTTCTGCCACACAAAAAGTAGCCATTGTTCAGTTGCTGTGTATTATAACTAATGTATTCCCTGCATGTTCATGACTGCATGTTGGTCAGGCAGGCAGGAACACTTGTTTGCCGTTTCTGAGTTGGGACGTTAGTGTGGGCTCATTGTGGTAACGTCACACGCAAGCCAAGATGGTACATGCAGTCACTGTGAGACTGTTTTGTCATGATATGATTTTTTTTCCTGTTGTGGGCATACTGGTGTTTTAAAGCAGTAGTTCTGCAATTTTGGGAAAACATGCTTATTTGTTTTTTTAGATAAGCAGATGAATTCACCACCACTCTCACAGGTATGATAAATATGAAGCTAGAGCAGCTGATTGTTTTTACACTTTGTTTTTTGTACAGATTAAACAAATGAGAAATAACATGCTCATTAGTGAGCTTTAGATGTGCTCATAGTCTGATTTTATCATTGGACAGAGCCAGACGAGTTGTTTCCCCCTGTTTCGAGTCTTCGTGTTAAGCTAAGCTAACCAGCTGCTAGTTGTAGCATCATATTAAAAGTACAGATGTAAGAGTGCCAGAAAGTGAATACATATATATATTTCAGTCAGGAGAGACTCATTTTTTATAGTAAAAAGAATATTTATTAACATGTGCACATAAGAATAAAAATGTGGAAAGTCTTTGGTGATTAGACCCCGTAGAGGTGGATGATTTAAGGAGGGTGATGAATCCGTAGTCAAATAGGGAACCCCCCAGGGTCTAGATGCTGGCGGTGGAAGAGGTGGGAAGAAGAGATGAGAGGAAGATGGAGAAGTGCTGATGATCTGGATGAGTAGAGGAATGAGCCTTTGTTGAGCTTGTCCTGGACTCTGGATACGATGGCTGGAAGTGAATGGGGTGGAGGGTGGGTGCAAAGATTCTGCCTAAAATGATGGCTGACAGCCGCAAAACAGAAAGCAGATTTTAACTTTTGCAGTGGCATCCTGATTGGCAAAGTTTGATTGGATCACTAGAAGAGTGAACACCCATAGTCAGCTGATTAGAAGAAGCAGTGGGAGTGTGATGGAGAGAATTGTGAATGGATGAGCACAAAGAAAGCTTTCCTGATTAAACTTAGGCTGAGCTTCATTTCACAAAATGTTGAATTATAGTAGAGTATAGTAACCACAGTGACAGACCTTTGTAACTTCATGCTCTGACAACATAGTTTTTAGCACATTTACCAGGCCTTCCCATCCCGACTGTCACAAGAGAGAAAATGAAAACAAAAAGGAAAGAATTAAAAGCCGAGTTTTGAATTAGTGACATTAAATTGAGCGATGCATTTGCACAATTTTCTAACCAGACTGCTTGTTTGTTTTAAATGAGGGGCCTTACCAAGGGTATTGTACCAAAGCTGTGTGACTGTCACGGGCTGTGAACACTGAGTTCAAACAGTCATTAACCAATAGGTTATGTTAATGTACCATGTTAGTGATCAAATGGGGCGCCATTATTTCTCTGGGCAGATGTATGTATGCGCTCACCCTGGATACAGATAGAAACAGCATTGCAGAGAGCAATTCATTTTGAATGTAAGATGAGGGGGGTTTGTCCAAGAGGATATTTGTCATGTAAAAGGCCAACTACCTTTGTTTTTATTTTTCAGAAGAATATGATACTATATTTTGTGTTTTTGTGTCCCAGTCTGGCCTAGCTTTCTTTTCCTAATATCATACGGTCATTTCCACTTCCAGTTGCTCTGTTTGCCTCTGTGTTTTATTTACCCCATAATCACCTACATGTGCATTATGATTTCTTTCTGTGGGCTGACAGTGAGATACTATATTTCTGTCTATTCAACAGCATTTAGTTTTTAATACTTAGGGCCCAGTTGTTCAGAGGTAATCTGATCAGGATTTCAGATTTGATTAAATATTGAAAATAGGTTCTTAAAAAAGAAAAGGATTCTGACATCAGGTTAGATCATATAATCCAGTCCTGGTTTTGATCTGGATCCAACCTTCAAGAGTGTTCAAAACTTTTTAGTAGAATTGGGATACCTTTGATCCAAAAAAAATCAGGATTATCCTTAAACCAGCAGACGGGTGGATTCAGGGTGGATTTCAGGACCAAAATGGAATAAAACTTTTGTGGATAAAGTAGACATTAGGCTACGAAATAAGCCTTTTAGTAAAATAAATAAATAAAGGATTTTGCCGGATATAATAATCTTACAACAATAACAACCTCCACACTAAACTGTCTTAATATTTTGTGTTTTTTCTTTTGCAAGGATTTAGCCATTTTAATGCCAGCACCTCCCCATGTACGAATGTTGAATCAAAGCAAATTCCTTCCCAACCATTTTTGCAAGGCCACTGATGCTGCATCTTAAGTTTAGTAGTGCCAAAGACAATGGTGATTGGTTTAGAGAAATACAAACAACCCAGGGTTTTTGCCATAGTGCAAAATTACGATGGGTTCAGGCAGCCCTGGAACAGCACGAGATAGGTCTGACTATGTAAGACTATGATGTGGTTAACACACTTTTGAGTGTTTTGTATATTGAGATACACTCCCATCAGACAACATGTAATATAAAAGAGGTTGCTTTAAGTAAATAACCAATGGAGAGACATCGCTCTATTAAGCCTTTTAGCCTCATTAAGCTCACAGTTTTGCTTTTTATGGATTCCAGTGGGTTGATGTCATTGTAGGCTGTTGTTTTCTTACATTAGTATGTCTGGCAGCCTGTCTTGGAGTCCGTCTGTCCCTTATTAGCTAGAAATGTATAAATGGAACTTGAAAATACACTGAGTTAAGTTTTTCCCAAGGAAATCCTCACAACTGCGTGTGAACTGTGGTGTTAGGTATATAGGTGTAATATTCTCAGTGATGATCATCGTTAAACATTTATGAGCACTTTTATCAGCCAGATATTCTATCTGGTGTCATCTTAGTGCAACACCAGATACCGTTAGATATTAAACACATTTTATTTGTGTTGTTGAGATATTGTGTCAGTAACAGCTGGCTCCAACTGGCCCCGTTCCTTATAAATTTCAGTGCTTGCATGAAACTCTTAAACAGCTGAGTTGTTGTTGGACCCCATAGTCTTTGAAATGTCCCTTTAGTCTTCACTCTGAGTTACACCGCTAAGTGCTTTGGGGTTATAGTGCTACAACTGATGTCTGTAATGGCGCACCTCCGCCTGTGGAGAAACATATTTCTCCAACACTGTTTACCTTTTATGGCATCTCCAAACCATCGGCTGTGATTACATTATAATTACAGACAATAATGGGACATTATGCAGCAGAGCTGAGGTAACAGCAGCATGTTTGGAAGAGGAATGTTAGTGCATTAAGAATCATGACTAAAAGTCTACCACTACAGAGTGAATTATGGTCTGCAACAATCCCTGATGTCTGATTCTTTCCTTTTCTTAGTGTAGTATTTTTAGCAGAATAAATGACCTTTCCAAGAGTTTTTTCAGGTTGTAGGTTTGGAAAACACAAAGGTATCCAGGCACTCCGAAGATGTACTGTCTGTACTTTGTTTTTTTATGTGTTCCTATAAACCCATTTTCCTCAGGGTTTCTTTTTTGGATACGGCACTGGCAGAGGTATCTGTCCCTCTTAATATACTGTATTTTGTCTGGTTCTGGAAATGCTAATGTGTTGCTTAACTTTATCTCCTGTTTGTCATGACGACCACCGTGTGCTGACGGAGACAGGACACAGTTTGACATGCTGGAGTTCTAAATGACAAAGCATAAATCTCCACAACATCCAAACCAGGAGGCCTTACAAACAATCGCTTGTACCTTTGTTCATTTGTTTATATTACACTATGGTGACCCTGAAGCAGCAGAGAGGGAGTCTGATGTTTTTATGTGTGTGTCTCTGTGTGTGCCTTGTGTTTGTCTGCAAGTGTCTCTAAGCATAACTGAGAGGGTTTATATGAAAGTGATAGCATTAAACCTGCCTTAAGTATATGGTTATCAATAACATTAAATATCCTGTCCTCTTTGTTATTTATTGTGGTTAAGTAGTTGTACATAAAAGTCATGGAATGAGGAATACATGATGACTACAGGAAGGGGAGACAGAGCAGTTTCTTTCATCCAAAGATTCTCTTACTGTTATCAGTCTTTTCTGACAGCAGAATAAGCTGTGATACATGTAGAGCGACGTATGACCGTAGTTCTTGAAAAATGGACTTCAAGTCTACAGCAGAGATATACGAGTGAGCCTGTGGTGCAGAGTTTAGAGAGCAGAGCATTGACCCCACTAGTGGAGAATACAGAATACTAAGTAGGCAGTATATCTGCAGAATACATGAAAAGATGAACAGGTTATTATGCCTGCATCAGGGTTTTGGATTTGAAATTAACAGCTAAAAGACAGTGAGATGTCAGTGAGCAGACTACATCAATAAACTGGAGGCTGGAGGGAAAATCTGTAGTCCAGACAAGAGAAGATTGAGTTATTGTTGAGGAGGAAACAACTGATTTAACAGATGGTTTTGTGCAAACATACTGAATGAGTTGATCCTTTGTTGAGGGTGTTGCACAAGAGTCAGGAACCACCATGGTTCTGTCAACAATGGCAAATTGAGGCTCGCTGGCATTTATTAATGACAATGATTGGAAAGGAAGAGTTGATTATAGCATATTAATTGAAATATTTGTTGAACTATTAACTGATCCTGACTTTTATGTCACTCTTAACCCACACCATTCAGCATGAGCAGGCTAATCAGCGCTAGTATGAAAGTTGTGTCCTCACCACTTCACCACAAACATCTTCTCTTGAGTGGAATGCAGACATGTTATTGTATATCACTGCTAGACAAATAAGCCTCCACTGAGCTGACTGCATGTGTTGTCTCACAGCTGCATGTGGTTGTGTGTGTGTGTGATACCCTTTAGTTTCGGAATTGTTATCCCTGTTAGAGAAAAGAGCATGCTGGGATGTGATGAAGCGGGCCTCTCATGTGAAGGTGCACGTACTCATCCAGTTTTTGCTCATGCTATAGTTGCTTTCACTTGAATTTGTGTGTGTCGGTGTGAATTAGTGTGTTTCATTACAAGACAACGCCAGACCAGGCCAGTCCACCATGTTGGTTCAGGGGAGGTCCAGTGTTTATAAGGTAATTAGAGTGCTTATGGTTTACCCTGGGTAACTGAGGTCAGACTAATCTATGTCTGGATTTGTGAGAGGGGGGGGCTGTAAAATGATACGGATCACTGGCAAAATTAAATAACCTTTAGGTCTTAAAGCCTCAGGTGGCAAAACAGTCAGATTGTCTGTGATGTGCTCCTTCTGAACAACTGCTGGACTCACAGTCTGCTGCGTCTGAAGTAAAATGTTAGTCAACAAGCTGGTAGTGTGTGCGTGCAGGCATGTGACTCTGGAAACTCATTGATATTCATGTAGAAAAGTGTCATGAATGCATTTGGGATAAACCCCCCCCCTTGTTCTCTCGCTCATGAATATGAATGAAATCCACATGTGTTTTGAATCTGTCTGCTGATTAGCATGAAGTACATGAGCAACTAACAAGCTCGCACAGCATTGTATTCTTAGCTGTTGTTATGAAAGGTGTTAAGGCTCTGCGCATAATGACTCAGCATGTTCTTGTTTTGTGTGCCGAATATTATAAAGAGCTTCGTCTCTAATTACCCGTGTTTAATCTTTTGGATAGGAGTTATTCTATTAAATGCTACGACGACAAAGGCACATTCATATCATGCTCTTTGACTGTCCCCTAGCGTGTCACTGTGGAGAGTGATTTAGATCTTTCTGCTGTTCAGACACAGTGAGAGGAGCTGAGGGAGACTATCAAATAGCTTTTTTTTTTTTTTTTTTAACTCAATTTTTATTTATTTTGTCAACAACAGTACAATGTATATCAAATAGCTTTTTGAGAATCAATAAAAGATATTGGGTCAGACAGTTGTTTAAATATAAGTAAAGCTGTTTGGAAAGAATTATGTCCTCTTAGATTTAAGCGTCAGTGTGCTTTAGCAGAGGCGGGAGTTCATGCACTCTGTATACACACTCCATTTATATGAAGAGTTTCTTTTTAAAGAGTTAACTTGGCCCTCATCATGGGAAAACATTACAGTTTTTCCCCAAGCAACTTAAATACTTGCAATTCTGGAAAAGTGTGTTTGGATTGCAAGCACTAATTGTAGTTGCCACAACATGTTCTTTGACAAAAATCTCTCTAAAGTAGTAATTATTATGACTGCAGTGTCGTTTGAATGTCTTTCTAACCGCACAATAACACTTAAAACCAAATTTAAATCAAATTTCAGCACTAACGTAGCTATACATCTGGTATGTGATGAGAATGTTATTTTCATGTGTCAGCAGTTTATCTCTGAGACCCTCCATATTAAAGACCTGACAGATTTGTGACCCCTGTCCTATAAATCATGGAGTTGGTTTCAGGTTATTTTATTGCTTCAGTGCATTGACCTTCAGCTTAGTATCCATCACCCACAGTCTGTACTAGGCATGTTGTTTTAACTTTTAGACTGGTCATATCACTACCATCTCAGTTTTGCATGTCTGCCTCTCTCAGTCTGCCTGTTTTCAGATCCATGTGTCAAAATAAAAAAGGTTATCATAGGGACAACGTAAGAAATAAACAATTTTAAATTAAATCAGCCTAAATGGAAAATGCCAGATAACACAGTCATTGTGTTTTAAAAATGCTTTAATGTGCAAAGTAACCAAATATCACTTAGATTTTAGATTTGTTTATTTAATGACATAATGAGAGACAGAACAATAAGATAGAGGAGGCTATTATCAGGCCACTAATAAGCATTTCCCTGAATGATAATGTAATGAAAATACAGTTCAATACAAAATGTACTTCAACACAGATATGAACCCCATTTCCATGGGATGTTATCGCTTCTCTCATGATCTGCTGGAGACGGACATTGATGTTTGTTTTCTCATGATTGTTCAACCAGCCCTGGTTATTTTGCTAAGCTGGTTATTTGCTATAAGTTCCCTCTGTCTTCATGGGGATGTTATTATGACATGAAATATTGGTTCACACAGGAAACTATCCTCAAAGCACAAAAACAACCAGCAACAACACATGTTGAGTTGTAATCCACTTACACAATTTAAAGACTAGGCACAGAAACAACTTTCCACAGTTTAACATGCACTGGTACAATTTACTGCACAGTTATCTTTGCATAAAATAAAAGCATGCAGTACTTCCATGCTTAATAAATATCCTACATTTCTAAAACAATTTAGGGTGTTCCAAGCAGACTGCCAAACAAGACATAAACATACCAGAGAGCTTATTAACAAGACTTAGAGTCTATAGCCATGCTTGCATCACTGTTCCTCTAATAGATCAATAACTAGATACTGGACAACAAGATGGTGCCAAAAAAAGTTCATAGCTTCAGGGTTTACTGGCCTGTGCAGTTCTTCAGGCACAGTGCTTTAGTGCAGTGGTTCCCAACTGGTCCAGCCATGGGGTCCAGATTTCTTTCATTAGTTCAAGGTCCACACAGTTTAATACATTCAGTGTCATACTTGTGTTTGGCCATGTCGTTAAGCTAGTTTGCTGTCTATGTCAAGTAGCTGTCGTTAGTCACTCACTCTAGATGGCACTTCAAAATAAAAGCTATGTGCCAGAAATTCACTGTTCTTGAAAATGAAGTGTCTTTTTTGCAAACTTAACACTTTGTGAGTCACTTGCGGTCCACTCAGAATGGACCCTGGACCCACTTTTGGACCGCGACCCACCACTTGGTTTGGTGTTAGCTGAATGGTAATGTGTGCATGCCAACATGTTTGCAATAATAATGCTAACATGTTGAGGGTTTAACAGGTGTAATTTATACTATGTTAGCCATCTCTGTTAAGTTTGTTAGCATGCTAACATTTGCTAATGAGCCTGAAGTGCGATAACTTGTTACAGCTACAGAGTCTGTACACAGAGTTATGTTGTAGCTTGTGTACACCTCCTCAAAAATGTAACATTTGCAACTACTGATGCTTCTACTGGTAGAAGTTTCTGATGCCAGCAGAGATTGTTGACAGTGAAGACAACATGAAGACAATAGGGAAGAAAAACTCAACAACTTTAGTGAGGCTAAGAATCAAATGGTAAAATTGGCCAAAACAACAAAGCTACTTATTTCAAAATACTTTGTTAAGAAAATTGAGTTTCTCCTCAATAGAAAAGAAATTAGATGGCATTTATGATGAAATATGTCAAGACGTGTCATGGCAGCTCTGTTTTTCTTTCACTTTCCTGTTGATGATATTTCCGAAATGGTTTTAATTCCCATCTTTATGCAAGGTGTAGAACACACATAAACTCTACTCTACTCGTCCGATTTATTAGAGTTTATCTAAATGTAGCTTTAAAAAAATGAAGGTTGTGTATAGTATGTGTATGCATTTGTACCTCTGTCAGAACGTTACTTATTGTGTAGATCTCCAATGGACATCAATTTGATCAATCCGATTCAATATCTGAACAACCTTCGATTTATGATTCTTCATACCTCCCTTCATGCGCATAATCACAAAATGCATGCCCAAAACTACTTACATATGCACTCAATGAAACACACCCCCAAAGTGCACAAACACAGTATTTTTAGAAGCTCTCACCTCATGGAGCGCCTCCTGAGTGGTAGGCTAATTTTTGTAATCAAAGACTTGAAATGAGATTGTTGCAGGTTAATGGTTTTCAGTGGGAGCTTTAAGTGTAGTGAGAATGGTTCTTATTGCTCCTCTTTAGGTAGTAAATATCAAGTTATGTGAGTGAATAAGCACTTGGCTTCTCTTAGTATCCAGTATATCCCGTACCCATTAAAGTGACTGTAAAAGCACTCAACTGTAGAAGGTAGACTCATTGCACTGCAGCGGTGCAGAGTCAGTGATTTACTTTGTTTTACCAGGATTATATTTCTGTGATGATGTTATTGCAAAAAGCATGACCTTTTTGTAGACAGGTCATTTGATTCATGAACAAAATTGGAATTAGTAAATGGAAAGTCTTACTGTAATAAGATGAGAAACTGAAATTAAGAGATCCTGCAATACACCCTCATACTGTTACAAGTCTCTAATGGGCCATTTAAGAATGAGATCCCAGAAATTAATCTAAATTCTGTCAGTTTAACTGTCTTCAGATAACGTATTCTGCTTTTCTTACACCTCCACGACATTCCCCTCAATTTTTTTCCTCGTGTATCATTTGGATCTTTTTATGTCCCCTTAGGTGGAGTGTTTAAAAGCAGAAATACAGACAGTTAAAAGCCACATTAGCAGCAGAGCTGAAGTGATGGCAATGTCAGTCCAGACTGAAATATCTCAACAGCTATTACCTGGTACCTGCCAGATTCATGGTCACCAGAGAATGAATCCTACTCACTTTGTTGATGCCCTGCCTTATCCTCTAGCACCATGAAGTTAACATTTGTGGATCTGAGTGAAATTTCTTGACAACGTTTGGATGGATTGTTATGAAAATTGGCACACACATTCACGTTACCTTTGTGAATCGATAGCTTTGATGATCAAATAGTCTTTTATCTAGTGCCATTATCAGGTCAACATCTTAATTAACCTAATTATTGAGATCAATTAGTCCAATGCTTTGGTTTATGACGAATACCTTCGAAACTATTTATCAGGTGATGTGTTTAGTGCTAATTAGCAAATGTTAGAACATTACCACACTAAATTGTCATTGACATGTCAATATTATCGTTACGAGTGTGTTAGCATGCTGACTAGGGCTGTACCCAACTCAGAATGATGTCAGTCCAATCAGATTTTGCTGTTGAATACAAATAATTGAATGTTCGTTCCTTTTTTTCACAAAGAGTTTGAGAGTTTGAGCGGGGTTCAATGGGACTTCCAGGGTGACGGTGACATTCAAGTAGTAAAGTAAACAAGTCAAGTTAGCCCTCCGAGCTAATGCATGCTTACTAAGCTAATGACAGATTGGACATGTGCAACAGCACTTTTTCCTGACACTAGATATCAAACAAATGCCAGAGACTGTATCTTATGAAGTTATTGTGAGCTGTAAATTCACTACTTCTAAGCAAAAGGCAGAGGATAATTTTATTTCAGAGCCATGTCACTCAGACTCACCCTGCGTCTGGGTCTGCAGCAGCCTATACTGGAGAGCAGCATAAAAGCAAGGGGAGCTCAGCCTGCAGCTACATCTGGGGACTGAAACACCCCCAGAAGTACACTGCACACTGACTGACCAAAAACTACTCGACTTGAAGAATCTCAGTTGACTGAGGGGTCTCCGACTGATGATTTAAATCTTCGACTTTCAGACTGCAGCCCTAATCCTTCTGACACCAGCATTCAGCCTCACAGAGCTGCTAGTAGCTGTAGAGTCTTGTTCTCCTGTGGGTAACCTGGTTGAGGACAGATGAATCATGCTGCGTAAAGTAAATGTATAAATAAATTACATCAATTGTTTCCTCAGTGCTGGTGAGCAGAAAATGAAGAGCTTTCATTATATGAAATTACCAGACAGGCTCACAGGAATGCCCCATCATCATAACTGGGTCCTGAATAAAAGCTGTAAAGCATTACAGAGAAGTCATTTCTTAGCACCACTATCAAAGTAAATGTGACTGCACTATATTGCCATGACTTCATGGTGCAATTGGATTTTTTTTTTTTATCACCTCCTGTTTGAAAATAACACCTGGTAGCACTTTTCCTTAATGCTGAGTGTGAGCGAGGGATGAATATTACCTCATAATCATGTGACTCCTCCTGATAAAATATTGAAACAATATGTTATCTTGGAGATGGTATTAATAAAACCAAACACAGATGAGGGAAGAAATGATGCAACAGAGAGGATGTTAAAGGGACGCTCTTTAGTTTACTGCATTACAATGTCTCTCTTCTACACACACACACACACACACATAAACTATTTGGATACAGAGTAATTAATCTATTCATTTATCATTGCTTCTATGAAATGATGTAACAGAGAATTGGAAAGCAAGGAAGAAGGCAGGAAAGAAATTGACGTGGCCACAAAAAAAAAAGATGTAACCGTGAAGTTCTGTATTTGGTCAATAATGAAGAATTCAAAAGAGACATTTTTAAGAGAAATAAAAAAAAACACCACACAGTCAGGATAGTTAACTCAACGGGGGATTTTAATTGTAATTTAAAAGAGTGTCGTCAGACATGAACAAACATGCAACAGCAGGTCAGTTATGCAATGAGACCTGCAGACAGGAGTCCGTGTGTGTGTGTGTATGTGTGTGTGTATTCTGGCAACATTAACATTAATCTTCACGAAGATGTTTCCCACATTAACAAACACAATTGTAAAAACAGACTGAATCACTGGATCACAACAAATTCTGCACATCCTCATTAATGTTACACATCATACTTTATCCACGTCATACGTTAATGTTTGACCTATTGTGTATTGTGCGATTGTTAAAGTATTTTAGATTTGTCTTCTTATATCTACGTCTATTTGGTATTTTACAGAAAGAAATGTTGCAGAGGCTTCAAGTTTGTGTTGGGCCAGTGCATTCCTGAAGGTATGGGAAACTGTTTGGATGTCTGTCTTGTGTATTAGTGATCATTTTGGAATGCTCTCCCATCAAACTTAACTGAACTTTATTTCATTTTGTCCTCACTGAATGTTTGATATGACATAACAGAATTAAAAAAACTCAAACTGAGAGATACTGCAGATGGATGTGAGAGTCCCCCTTGTGTTTTGTTGCACTTACACTGATGAAATCCCTCATTTATTTCTCTAGACTATGATGTGTGTGCTGGCGCCCCCTGTGAGCAACAGTGTACTGACCATTTTGGGCGAGTGGTGTGCACCTGTTACCCTGGCTACCGCTACGACCGTGAGCGCCACAGAAACCGAGAGAGGCCCTACTGTTTGGGTGAGACCTTGTACAACACCTCATGAATATAATACATTTTTAAAAACCGGAATATGCTTTATATTCTTGGATTTGTAACAGGTGACAGTGTTAGAAGGCACTCTGACTTGTACTGGAGTGTAGCTTGGCCTGTCAGTCAGCAGAGACCTGCACTCTTCTATCTAATAGCAAAGGGACTCTGTGAGATTGTATAAAATATAATAATAATAGTAACTGAATATGTGCATCTTAATCAACACCGTCTTTCTTTAATTTGCTTGTTGTCTTTCCTCTGTATTTGTCTGTCACTTCAACATACAGACATCAACGAATGTGAAGACGAAAACACGACTGCATGCTCTCAGATCTGCATCAATTCAGTGGGGAGCTACAGGTGTGAGTGTGAGAAAGACTATTTCCTGGAAGAAGATGGAAAAACATGCACCAAGGGGGAGAGAGGTGAGAATATTATTTTTACTCAGACAGTCTCTTTCACTCAAGGGCACATCTGACTGTGATGTGGAGCTGACCACACATTGTTATTTGCTGGGAGAAAAGGAGATGGGGGTTGCTGGGGGTACTGCAAACATAGACACCTGGTATTCATTACACATCCAAGCTCCTTGTCCATGTCAGAACCGTTCTGTCTCCCAAACATACGGCTGCCCCCGTGACTCCTGGTCTTTTCTGATTTGCTGGATGCATTAGAGGAGAACATTACAAAAGGTCCAGGCGATAATAATGTATTTTGTTGCCCCAGATTCAGTTGCCAATGAAGTGCTCAGGGGCTGCAGATTTGCTACTTCCTCCCATGAGTTTATCTTCCATTACCTACCATAACATTTCAGGAGAAGCTGGAGAGAGAGTTAAGATGGTTCATATAGTCATGCTCCTGCTTTATGTCCTGCTGCTTTGTGACGTAGTGAGGAAAATAGTGTCCAGACACTTTCACTCATCCATTAAATGTATGCATTCGCAGAGCAGGGGTCATTTTTCTACAGCCCAGAGACAAAACCAGGAGACATAGTGAGCTCAGTAACGTAAATGTTTTAATGTGGTTTCTGAGTTATGAGTGGTTAATTGTAGATAGAATTATCCTCAGTGCCAAATCTTTTTGTCAAAATGTTCAAATGTGTAAAAATTCAAATTCAAATCCCAAAATTTGTACAGCATCATATAACACAAAAGCATAAAAACATCATAAAACAGCACAAGATGTGCAAAAAACAGGACATCCATGCATACCTACATATAAAATTACATAGTACATCCACATACAAACAAGCATTCGTTACATTTCAGAAAAAGCTCAAGTGAAAAGGAAGGATTTTAGTTTGGTTTTTAAGGAACACAGCAAGCCTGAGATAAGTGGGCAGACTGGTCCATCCTCTAGGAGACTCAATAATAAATGCGACATTATCAGACTTTGAAAATGCTCTGGGCACATTAAGGTGAATCGACTTTATGACTGGAGAGATCTCTAAGGTTCATAAACTGACGGCATGTCTGAGATGTAGTGTAGAGTAAGACCAGCAAGTGTTTTGTAAACCCAAAGGAGGATTTTGAATTGGATTCTGAAAATAACCCGTAACCACTGAGGGTTTCGGAGTACAGGAGTTACATGGTCTGATCTTTTGTGCAGCTGAGTCCTGGATAAGTTATAATCTATGGACCGTTTTGTCTTGATGACCCATAAACAGATAACTGCAATAATGTAGCCTGCTCTTAATAAATGCATTCGTGATTTTCTCTGAGTCAGTTGGGAAAGACGGCCTCTGACTCTGGGGATCTTTTTAAGTTGAGAAAAGGAAACCCTGGTGATGCCACCGATGTGATCCTGGGCTTTAGTTCCCACAACCCAAAATTAGTGACTGAAAAATCAAACCAAAAAATATGTAATTATGTATCATGATTTTATCTTCACCAGAGCCAGTACATTAGTTCTGCTAGGTCTGCTGCAAGGCACTGAAACATTTACTAAACCTTCTTCCCGTCTAAGTCAATGATTTTAAATGACCTGCATACTCAGGTCTAACAAATGACAGCTTTACGGAGTTATTCTGCACTGTGTAAGTCACTTATCACCTAGTTAGCTCACACATTTGCAACAGACCATCAAACTGTCACCAGACTAGCACTGTCTGACTTGGGAAAATTGACCCTTACATTTTTGCTTTTTTTGGTTCTTGGAAGTGTTAGTAGGATTGCTTTAACAGAATTATCAGCACACTATTTTAAGATATTCTTGCTCAAATTGTGCTGAATCATGCCACATATTAAGTCAACATGATATTATGTTTTTCCTTCTGACAGTTTTTCTGAAAGAATCATTTTCTGGTATCTTCTGTGACAGAAACTTTTTTCCCCAAATCTCAGCAGTGCATCTCTTTGAGAAGTCTGACAACGTGATGAATGCTGGAACTTGCTCCGCCACGTGTGACGATTTCCACCAGATCAGGATGTCTGTCCTGCAGCTTAAACAGAAGGTAAGGGCCAGAAAATAATAACAAAAACACATTTGAACGTAAATATCTGCAGAGCTGCTCCTTTTCTTTATCACTACCTAAACATCTCGCTGTATCTCCGTGGAGTCCAAACCTGACAGGATTTCAGAAACAACAGCGGGCAGATTTTTACAACTTCCATGAGATTTATTGTAGCACTTTATTTCCCAATAAAAATGTCTGAAAAAACTTCCTGTACTGTAGCTGTTAGATTTCCTCCATGAGTGGGAATTGGTGGGCAATTTGCGTTCAACTCAACAGTGGGGTTACATTTCCGTCTGTATAATCACAGGCCTCTGAACCTATCTGAGCACGAGTCTGTCAACAGTGGCACTCAACACCTTCGGCTATAACACATTATATATTGCTTCCAGCTGTGTGGTCTGGGTGCTCCTGCAGCTACACGGCATGTGTCTGCATTTTCTTAATGTTAATATATTAAGAAAACAAGATGAAAATTCTGTCTATTATTCCAGTATATTAGAAAGTATATTCTCATGTATTCATATCATGGGAAGAGAATGAGTGCAGGGTCAAACTGTGTTTCAAACACCTGTACCCAAGGTCACAGACTACCTCTTGCATAATGCTCACTGATCAGCAGGTGAGCCATGACCTCTCTCAGTGTGTGTGTGTGTGTGTGTGTGTGTGTGTGTGTGTGTGTGTGTGTGTGTGTGTGTGTGGACACATGCTTGTGTGTCTGTGCGCATGAATTCAGATTTTTTTGGCCCTTGCAGCATAGCGAGGTCTTTCACGTGTTTCCCACTGGGACTGCCAGATCCACATGATGTTATACAGAGATCAAAGATAACTTTTCCCATGGATGCCACTTAGCATACAGAGCAGGAACTCTCCTGGTCTTGCTGAATAATGCAGAGGGGTTGCCTGGCCCTCCATCTGTCTGGGCTACAGCTTGTAGCAGATGGAAGATCAGCTTTCATCTTTATAATTTAAGCATAATTTTACCTGAAATTGGCCCTTGAGTGTGTAATTTCCCTGTCCTGTTTGACACTGCCAGACATTATGAAGCATTGTATGTAAAACCATTTTAGGAATGACAACCAAATGACTGTTACGCATTTGTGTTTGACATCACTTTCAAATTAAGGAGAAAAAAAAGACTTCCAAGCCCTGAAAGAATATGTATTTTTGTTGGCGATGTTCTTTATTTGATAATTCATTCAATTATTTGTAGTTGACTTGTCATTGACCTGTTCATTCACTCATTATTCTCTGTATCCGTGTTCAAGATGGCCATGCTGTCAAACAGCGCGGATGTCCCTGAGCAGATGACCAGCGAGAAAATCCTGACATCGCCCATATTTTTACCAGGGCCTCCAGGTCTCACCGGTCCCCCAGGTAAACACATGAAGCTAAAGATAATAAAACAGTGTCAGACTCTGCATAAAGAAATTGGCCCGCATCCAGCAGGGTTAGACTGAAGCAAGACTAAGTCTACAGCCATGCTAACTGCTCTGTGAGGCTGTACTTAGGCACAGCTGTGCTTTAAGCTAAATGCTAACAAGAGCATGGTAACATGCTGATAATGACAATGTTAAAATGCTGGTGTTTAGCAGACATAATGGTTAACATGTTCATCAGTAAATTATGTTGCTATTTAGCAATAAACACAAACAGCTGAGGCTGATGGGCAAGCAATTAGCTTTGCTGGTATTTTCTCATAAACTAAATTGTTGAACAAATTAAACTTTTATGGTGATGACAGATGATAAGTTAAAGGGGAACTACTCCCATTTCCAAATTTATATGTTATTTCTACAGTCTAAGACAGTCCAAAAATATTAGTGAACATGAACAACTCTCTACCAAAGCCAAATACCAGAGTGGTAAAGCTCAAATTTGTGATTTCCTCAAATAGAAAGTCTTGGGCTGTTCCACAGATAATAAATAGTGAAAGATGTTGTAGATGACACTGAAAGCACCCAGGGGAATGGTTTGAATATATGAGTACATTTTCCATTTCACAACTGAGAGCATTACAGTAGAATAAAGCTCATTTAGGTATAAAAAGGAAAACAAACGTTCTGCGGGTCCACATGTCAGTCTCACATTCATTGTCTTTCTGGGTTTGAGAGGGGGTAGCTAATGTTCACAAATATTGATTGAACTTTCCTTAACCATGAAAATAACATATTGGAATTGTTAATTTGGGTGGTGTTCCCCTTTAAGGGATTACAATTATTATAATATATCATGGGGACAACATAAACATCAGTACCAAATTTCATCCGTTAGCTGTCAAGACATTTCAATCAAACTCACAAATGTTAATCTCATGGTAGCGCTAGAAAGAAAAGTCAGGAGATCACTGAAGTCAGCAAGATTCATAATCATGGATCCATGAATGTCGGTGCCAAATTTTGTGCCAATATATCCATTAGATGTTGAGGTGTTTCACAGAAGAAGTGAAAACCTTGACCAGCTGGTGGCAGGGAACAATCATAAGTATGGACCAAAGTGGTGGAACGACCAGCTCACTGGCATTGCCACCAAGAGTATTTAATCTACTCTGTGTATGACCTTTTTGTGATCAGTTGCCTTTATTTCTTCAATATCAGTCTGTATTGTTTTAGGAGATCCAGGACCAGAGGGCCCTCCAGGTCTTCCTGGACTGTTTGGGCCACCCGGGCCTCCTGGTCCAAGGGGCTTGATGGGACCTATGGGACCCACACCAGACCTGTCTCACATCAAACGGGGCCCCAGAGGACCTGTGGTCAGTTAATGTATACTTTTTTCTTCATTTATTATAAATAATGTGTGTGTTAATCAAATCTGCCACACAAAGTTTTAATCCCAGATAAAGTGGGTACATTTTCTCAGCATTTTATAAACACTTAATTTGTCATATTCCTCATATTAACAGCATAGGCTGAATGTGTACGTGTTCTGACTGTAATTCTTGGATACCTGTCTCATGTCCACCTTTGCCTTTATTTCCTGTTGGCTCAGCGTCACACTTCACAGCAGAATCACTCAGTTAATCTTGATAACTGCACTCCACGCTTTGAAACTTTGAAAAGGACTTTACTTTTGTCTATGTTGCAGATTTTTTTTTCATCAAACAAATTCAGGTAATTTAGCAATCCTGCAACCTGAGACAGGCCCCAGGAGAGCTGTAACTGATTTGTCTTAAATGATGAGTGGGAGAGAAAGCAAGTATCTCTTGCATTTCAACTGACACATTTAAGAAAGACAAAAAAATGGCCCATCATTCACCCTCTTAAAGAAACCCAAACTTCTGCAAGGGGAAAAGGGATGACACATGGTAATGGCAATCATAACAGAGAAGGTAGAATCCATTTACAGCTTTAGTTGTTTTCTTTGGCTCGCTGTGTTTTTGTGCAGCTCTTGGTCTCGCCTGCGAGTGTGAACCCTCCGTGGCAAAATGTGGGATCTGAATCAAGAATGTGACATATTTTTAGTTTTTAAAGCTTTGCTATTTATGCAATCTCTTTATTGATAAATCAGACCATCAACACTTCCAATCACTCATATCAAGACCTGAATGATACCAAACCAAGAAGTGTAGAACACTGTTTTTACAGTAGAAAGTGATCTATTGGCTTGTGTGTGTGTCTTTATATTCATGACCTGTTAATACGTTTAATCAGTGCACATGCTGGTGAGGTCTGACTTAAAGGGAGGTGTCCTTCTCTTCACACAAAAACATAATTAGATTCTGAGCACAGTTATGAGATTTGGCCACCAGGTCACACATATTTCAGCTGCATGTCAGGGTTTGAGAAATGATGACTGTGGTATGGTGTGTGACTCGCAGGCTTGGTACTGATCTAATATTGGCCCTACTCCCTACACTATGTCTTCACACCTCCCTAATGATGATTACTCCAGGAAAGAGATCAAAGCGATCTCTACTATCCAGCTGAAGTCACTCAACAATTGGCCTGAAGGCAGGGACAAAGTTAATCTCGGATAATTGTTGGTGGAGCACGATGAGGATGTCCGTTTTGAATTAAAAGAGATTTAGAATGCCTCGGTTTTGCTGTGAAAACATTGAATTGAACATTAACGCATTTCTTGGTGCAAGGCAAGGGAACACCATCAGAGAGAAATGCAAATTCACATTTATGGGCTTCACAGTGACCAGTTGTTTGTCTTTGGAGTGTAAAAGGAAACTGACATGAAATGCTGTTTGTTTTTTGTTATTTTGTTTATCATTTAACAGGGGCCTCCAGGAGCACCAGGAAAAGATGGCCTAAAGGTGAGTTCAGATGCTGTTTTGTCACCTAATCTTGTCGTATACGTGTAACACAGAATTTGATACAGACAGTATGTCCCTAATATCCAGTGACTACTGAATTGTCCCCAGAGAAGTAGTCAATGTATTTGGTACACATTGGTTACCAGATCTTGTTCTACACTAATAGTCCCATCTCCCTAACCCAATATTACTAATAGACTCTTTCATTGCAATACTGTTGCTATGGCAACAACTATGGTCCAGTTTACTTCCTGTCAGCTACTGCATTAACAAACATTCCAACAGGAAATACAGAAGGAGCCGTTTAAAATGTTTATGCTGTCAAGTATGAAACGGCCTATAGGCTTGGCTTTGCTGTTTCTTGCTAACGTATAAGAAGCTGCAGCTACATCTGGTTGTAAAAAGCACTGAACCGCCCTCAACTGTCGGTTGGCATGTCCCTTATACTGACAGTTCCGAGCATGAAAATACAGGACAAGTTGCATCTTGTAGTAGTTCAGTAAGGAACAGTGTGGCATCTTTCCTCTGAAGCTCTGTGTCACTGCATGTGCTTTCTACTGGAAAGCTTGGGGCACTTTATCAGAGGTGGTATATGGTGGTATGGAGTGGACAATAAGTCACACAGTGGTGAAATTTATGCCTGATCGGGCGTGTTTTCAGTTAGTTTTGGTTTTCCACCTCTGATAAGGAGCAGCACACAGCCACTTACTCAAACCTTGTCTCATTCAGAGAGAATCCCAAACTGGGTTATGTGTCTGTCAGACGGTCTGAAGGGGATACTGCCATATCAGCAAAACCTAACACAAGGCACAGCAGGCTGGTAGAGCAGGTAGATATTTTTTTTTATATCATGACGCTATCAAATTACGACTTTTTATGTCTTTGCGCCAGTAACAGCCATAGCTGGAGACATTATGTTTTCGGGTTGTACAGACGTATGTTGGTGTTATTCTTTGGAACGCGATATCTCAAGTACACCTTGAGGGAATTTCCTCAAATTTGGCACAAACGTCCACTCTAACTCAACAATCAACTGATTAGATTTTGGTGGTCAAATGTCACTGTGACCTTATTCATCTCATTTTCATGAGCATGATATCTGAAAAAACACCTTGAGGGAATTTCCTCAAATTTGGCACAAACATCCACCCTGACTCAACAATTAACTGATTAGATTTTGGTGGTCAAACATTGCTTATTAGGACAAAATTATACACCAATGTCTAATAGGATAAAATGCGTGTTAAACATTTGTGTGTGTGTGAACAGACATGGATGAAAACCATAACTGCAACTTGGCAGACTGGTTTGCAGAGGCATACAAACGTGAGGCAGTAATTCTAGATTCCTCAAAATATCACAGCTTTATTCTCGACTTCTCAGAGAACACAGCCATTTGGGGTATGTTTTGAATGTTCACAAAGTTTACAACATGAAATGAAGCGTTTGACACTCAAAATTGACCTGCAGACCCCCGACTCAATATGTGTCCCCCCTAGTGTAGCATAACATTTCTTTCTAGACAAAGGCTATTTTTTAGTTGCACATTGTAGAACAGTGGTCCAGCATGTGTTGCCCCTCAGGCAGAGTAGTCATTCATGTTGGCACCAGAAATTGACTCTTGACTCACTGAACACAACTTCTCTAAAAAGACAGATAACAAAAAGTTGCAGAAGATTTGAAAGTGCCGTCTAGGTCATTTGGCTCATGTGCCAGCACTATGTCTGTCAAAAGATATTTCTCAATAGCCAAAATGCTTCTCAACTTCTCCGAATGTATACAGGGGGAAAACCACAAGCCAGGTGCCAGGATTCTCACAAATACTCAGTTTGTCCCTGCAGATGATAGGATCACTACAAGTTGCTTCAAGTTCAGAGAGGAAACCTGGCGTGCCAAACCACAATAGACACAGTTTTGATCCTCTAGCTGGGAATTGTTATAAATTCCAAAGCAGCATGATTTCGTAAAATAGCTTCTGAATAAGAGCTCAGGCAGAGCATTGTTATTTGGTATCAGAGTCACTCTGGTACACAGGCATCTTGGACCAGACTTGTATATTTTTGTAGTTGCTTGATCAGATTTGAGATTGCACACATTCCATCAGAGGATATCATTTCTGATCAGCTTATTTCCTTCACTTGCAAACAAATTTCCCCCACAATGTGAGTCAGAATTGACCCAGTTCACAAGGAGCTGAAGCCAGCAGCAAGTCTGTTCAAGTGGCAACCCAGTAACTTCCTCCTGACCATCAGCGTAAAGACTCTGGATACCTCTGGGCTGTTGGGGTTGTCTGGAATATCACTGGGATTTTGTGAAGAGTTGCTGACAGGAGGTGCTAACCATCTTTCAGAAAGCTAACTGGATTTTTTTCTCCACTTTGCCACCCCGAGAAGCCTAAGGCAAAGTGTTAAAAAAAGAGTGTCCAGCAGATGGTTAAGCCTCAGATTAGGGAGAAACAACTCAGATTCCACCTGGCTGCAGAGAGATTTATGTTTGCATTTCACTTTTTTTTTAAATTAAACCAATTTGCTTTCACCTTATCACTCATTTTGTAATATTCCTAAAAAAGAAAATCTAAGCACAAACTGAGGTCAGAAAAATACAATGGCATCTTTGCTGCTTTGCTGACTTCTGCAATGAGCTTTAGAGCAGTTGCAGCTGCGTTTGACAATGATTCACCCTCATTCAGATGGGGAGAACACACTTGCCCCAGATAGAGCAGTTTAGCTGTTATTTTCATTAATGAAGAGACTGTGGCAACAGTAGTGGTACCAAGATGAGCTACAAATCCGAGGCCTTTTAAAATTAAAAGTCAACTTCCTGTCAATCTTTTGTTTGACGGTAGATTGGTTGTGCAATTGGAGTGGTTAGGTTTTCCTTGTCAGTGCCATGTCAGCCCTGCGATAGTCAGCTGGGATAGGCTCCAGCCCCCCACGACCCTCAAGAGGATAATCGGTTAGAAAATAGATGGATGGATGGATGATTGTGATTAGACAGGTACCTGGTTTTGATGGTGTAGCAGAACTAGAATTGAAATTTAAAAAAGAAAAAATACCTTTTTAGGGGATGAGATTCACAACTTGTGGCGAGTTATAGCTGACTTATTACAGCATTTTGTTTTCGAGATTATTGTTATATCAGTTACATCAGACAATGTCTAATTTCAGTGTTAATTTGACGTAGGATAATGATGGCGTTGCTATATTGTTGGTTTTAAGTTGTGTTGTTCATTAACCAAAATCCAGTACCTTCCAAACGTATCATGCCAGTGTCATCTTGATGTAGAATAGTTACATGTAGACGTGAGGTATTGAGATCAAAACCCAACGTCTGCAAAACATCATAATGTTAACATCCACATAACGCAAAATTCTAACATCGTTAGACATATCGTCAACCTGATTTTCATTCCAACCAAAGTTTAACATCTCTCCAATGTAAGAGTCTGACGTCTTTCTGGCGTCATATTTACATCCAGAGTCGGCTGGAAAGGCCAAGGAGAATCTTGTCTTGTACTGGCTCTTGGATCTTGTTATACCCACAACACTGTTTGCTTAGCTTGTGGTCCACGTATGGAACAACTTAGGTGCATCTGCTTTATTGACGTGGTACCTTGGTGTTCTTTCACTACAGCTGGGGTGTTTGTGTGGATAGATTGGAGGTTGATGGTAATCTGCCTCTCTGAGTAACAAATCCAAACCATCTGCCAAAACACTCACAGCCCCAGTGTGACCCTGAGCCTGGCTAACAACCTCAGTGACCAGGTCGACGTGTGCCTATGTGTGTGTGCTACCGTTGGTCAACAGGCTGCCACAATACTTAACAGTCAAGCTACATGTCAAGTATATTTAGTATTACATAAACAGCACACACTTTTTATCTTTTAGATACACCGGATGCAGTTTCAGGAACAGTTCTACATTTTGGGAAATACTCTTATTTGCTCTCTTGCCGTATGTTAGATGAAAAGATTGATACCACTGTCAAACATAAATTGATGTTCTCCTCGAAGTCTCCCCCCAAATGCCAAACTTTCTCTCTAACCGGCTGAGGCAGTAATACAAAATCTAATCTGATTTTAATCATCCACAATATATGTTTCTTTAAAATTATGTGCTTGCTTCTTCAGGCATTTGTGGTTACTCTCATCCTGATCTCAGATTTCTCTCCCTTCCTCTCGCTCTTTAAAAAAAAGTTCCCCAACAACATGCCCCCCCCCCAAACTGTAATTCATATAAGCTAAATATTTGTTTTGTTTCCCCAGGGGGATAGAGGAGCTCCTGGGCCTGTCGGACCACCAGTAAGATTCTGGCTGTCTATATTGATGCCACACTATTGTGACTTGTTAGCATTATCCTGAACAATGCAGTGAAACTAAAGCATGAGTGCGAAACAGACCACTGTGGACTCTGGACTCTAAACGACACAGTTAATGATACTGTCAAACTCAAAGTAAATAGTATCCAGTACAGAGAAAAGCCTAGATAAACACTGATGGTGCTAATGTTAACAGATCATGAGAAAAAGTTCAGTAGCAGACAGTCCATTGATCAGCTGAATTTATGTTGGGATAAAAATAGTCACAGGAGAAATGTAATCTTTCCATTAAATGCAACTTTAATTATATTTCCACAAATAATTTCCAAACTAAAACCAAGTATTTGTCAAATAATTCATTTTTATGGTTCTCAACTCCCAGGGCCCTCCAGGCTCCTTCGATTTCCTGCTTCTGCTGATGGCCGACATCCGTAACGACATCGCAGACCTGCAGAGCAAAGTGTATGGTCGACCACTGCACTCACCAGGGGAGGACTTTCCGGCGGTTCCTGATACCTGGAGGGACAATCAGGACAATCTGGATATGGGCTCAGGTGAGGAGTACAAGGAAACTCCACCTCGAACAGGCGGAGGGTCCAAGAGGAACAGGAAGAGGAAACCAGCGCGAGAGAGAACAGACTTTGACTAGAGTATTTAAAGAGGGTGGGTTTAAATAATGTCAGGTGTAAATATTGAAGTGGTTTGCCTTTTTTATTTAAACAGAATGTACTGTATGCCTTTTGATCACAGATGTTTATTTTTGTATGATATACCAGAGTGTGTGAATATTTTTTAACAAAATGGGGACTGTGCAAATGCATGTTTTTTTATTCTATATTTTCAGAAACATATGGTTCCTTCACAGCACATTAAACAAGTCTCTCATGAAAGCAGGGTTATCTCTGTACTTTATGACGGTATATTTTTCTGTTTCACACAAACTGTATAAGCGATGGAGCCACCTAATACCTACATGATGAACCAATTGACATAATCATACATTAATTCACAAAGGGATCAAAACAGCACGAATGTTGGACTGCGACTCTGATGTCGATAATCCTCATCTGTGTGACACCTCAGTGTGGTTTTCAGTTGCCACGGCAGCGAAGTAATAACAGTTAGAAAAAGAATACTAACATTGCCGTCTGAATAAGCTTCATTAGTGCACACGTGTACACATACAAGGAATTTACATATACAGCTAAAATTAAGGACATAAAACATGGTTACGCATAAATATCGAACTATTATTTACATACAAGAAGATTAAAAAAATAGATGCATATATGAATAGGCCTATATACAGTATATAAAGATGTTGGATGCTGGTGTGGCTCAGAGTTGACTGATAGTTCTCCACCAGGGGGAGACATGCCCAAAGCCTCTTGCACAACTCTAGGTCACTTTCACATTATCAAGTTAAGGCTGAAGACACAGAACATTTACAAAAGACTTAATCCAAAGGTCAGTCAGGATATTTACTTGAATGAGCAAACAACATAATCACTGTAAGGAAAAAGTGTGAAATATGTTTATCTTTGCTAATCATGCCACTGACCTACATGCTTTTTCTTTGATAAAGGAAAAAGTGCATCTTTGGTGTTTTTATTAAAAAGCTTACATGCTGTTTTAAATTATATCCCCCCTGTTTAGTATTCATAAGCAGTAAACAAACATTTAATATATTCATTCTTATACCCTATGATGTAGTTTTAAGCTGCTATAAGGAAAATTAAGTGTTTATTAAAGTACAGTACTTGCCAGCAATTTTAACTTCTATGATGACAGATTTTTTATTACACCTGTTTTACTATGTTGTCATTATCTGTCTATACAGCAGCCCTCCACACATACATGCTCACAGGAGGAGTAAAAATTGTTGACAAATACTTTAACAAACTACATTATAATGCATTAAAGGCCATTTATTAAATTTGTAAATGCTAGAAGGTGGGACACAAAGTAGTAGTAGTAGTGTTACCAATTCAATAATAGATGTTCATAATGACTTTTGACTTTTTGAAATACGCTAAAAAAAAAATCATGTTTAACATTAAAAATGTAAAATCTGACCACCCAGTAGGCTTATATCATGTAACATTTCTCAATTTTTTGTTATTATCCACATTAATCTCGTTGAGTCTCCACACTTTTATCTGGAATAGTGAGGCTGTGAAGTCATATGAAGTCATGGCTGGACGACGCTGCACATGTTTGGCCTCTGAAGTGAAAATGAGGTTTTAGTGTCCAGCTGGGTTCTGGACATCATGTTGCCTTTTCCACAGTCATAAACTTTGTTTGTTTCAAACTCATAACTTACATTTATCTCACTCTGTCCTTTATTTGGACGAAGTTTCAAATTAAATCTCTAGGAGCTTGACCAAATCAAAGTCATTTTTATTTTCCTCAATAACAAAAACATGCAATAAAAAAACCCTTCAGTTTTGTTTACAAGCACATCAGATGCTTTTATGTTACCTGCATTCAAAACATCAAAACAAAGTGGTTTGTTTCATCTGTTAGGTGAGTATATGAGAACTTTTATGTTACATTATATCTATTAATCAAAATCATTTCAACTTCTAAACCTCATTTATTACTCTTATTGATTCTTATTGTTTTATGTAGGTGTTTTATCATTTTTATGTCTACTGTATAATAACTACTTTAACTCTTGATTGCTCACTATAAGTACATTTTCTGATAATAATTAAGAATTTGAATGCAGGACTTTAACAATAATGGAGTATTCTTTACTTTTCAAAATATCTGAATACTTGAGCCACTAATGATATGCCTGTTGCACCCTCCTCTCTCTGAGATGCTGCACTTGTGAGCTCCAGGAATGTCAAAGCGATTCAGGTTTGCCAGGAAACTTAAGGTATGTTGTCATTTTGTTACATGTTTTTGGCTGTGGGGTGGATATGCAACCTGAAATTACATTTTTTCAACAGCTGTAGTTACAGATTAACATAATGAATTGAAAAAACAACAACAAACACAGGATCTTATGAAATACAATCTATTGTTAAAGGTTAAACCAGGCGGCAACTAAAGAATATTTTAATTTTACCATTCATTTCTGGTGAAATTGTTTCACATACAGTAATTAAAAGGAGCTCCACCCTGAGCTGCTACAATATTAAAATGCTGTTTTCATGTTAATTAATCCTCCTTAGGGGGCCATTCTGCACAATCAGTACTTTCACATTGGATAGCCTACTTTAAGTATATTTTACTGTTATTCTTCTATACTTTTTAGACTTATTTTCTCCTCATTTTTTAGTGCAGCATTTTTGCTTGCAGTATTTTTATAGTGTAGTTTTGCTACTTTTAGGTCAGTACCTGATGTGAATAGTTCTTCCACCACTCCTGGCAGTCATTCAGTCTCCCTCTAAATCCACTAGGGGGCAGTCATTTCTCAGTCCTGTCCAGTCTGCACTGTATAATTACACCCCTTTGGATGATGCACAGCACTCAGTGTTCAGTGAACTCATTAAACTGTGCAGTGTAGTTCATGAAGATAATCAAAACACAATTATGAATAAAGCTTTGTGGAGATGTTCACTCAGCATAGGTAATGTGTGTTTTCTTGTTTATTTTCGGACTCAGTGGCTGAGATGACATGTTCTTATGCAACGATATTTAACATCTTTCCTCTTAAAGATTGTTTGACATCATGGTGGGCAGCCACCAGTGATGACATTAACTGAAAAAGACCTGTTTAATATGCTTTGTGATAACCTGTTGCATTTTGTTTCTGGAAGCAAGGCAATCAACTTTATCAACTTTTTTTTTAGAACAATACAATCAAACAACATCCACGCTGTTTGTTGTTAACTAAAACTAACAAGTGCGTCATCATAATTGTCAATATTATCACAATTCCAATCATCGTCATCTCATCAGCAACACAAACAAAAGCGCATGCCAGACAATCAGATGTCACCTTCATTAAACACTACATCATTGTTTACATGTTGCTTATTTGTTTCACAATGAGCCTATTTACAGAGAACAGTACATGTCATGATTCGCATTTGATTAAAGAGGGGCCGAAATTAAAGTCCTGTGCACATCCTTTTAACAAGCTTGGGTCGTCTCATCCGAGAAAAGACAGACGGGGGAAAAAAACTTGGCAATATATTTCTCCAAAATCCCTTCTGGAAGTAATTAATCACCATCATACAGGGGCAAGCCTTAAAAGATTTCCAATATTTGCTGAAGTGCCCCCTTGTTCCTAATTATATCTCCCTGCTTGTCCCCCTCATTATTTAGAACTCCCCACAAAAAAGATGCGGCACTGAATGGGAACACCCCCAGCCCCCTTTCCAAAGAAAATGTTTAATAGCAAATGAATGAGTGAGTTACTGTGCTGCGATAAAGGCCTTAATGAGGTAATTTTATTAGTAGCGGCTGCCCAGAACTGTTGGAAACCGACGGAGGACACAAACAGAGAGAGGCAGCATAGAGAAAATTAGTGTTACCCAATTCATTAATTAATGCATTAGGGTGGGCAGCAAATTAACTGACCCAAAAATCCCCCATTGAGTGAAGATTATGATGAAAAAAATACATTGTTGCCCACCGACGTAATTACAAGACAGTGCAAATTCAATTCTAATGAGGCGAAAGGCACCCCCTTAACATACATCCCCTATTTCCCCCTCTAAAAGGGCTTACTCTTGTTGGAGCCTAAGTTTAAGGAAGTATTGAGAGTGAAGGAGACAATAATGAGAGATCGGCCTGGCCTTAAGTGCTTTATATGCTGCAAGCAGGTAGAGAGGATTGAATGGCTCTCTTTCTGGGACTCCTGGGGGGCCTGTCTTCCCAGCACAACAACACTTGGCCCTGAGAAAAGGGTCCGCTGAGGAGCCTGGAGAGTGAATGGACCTGTGCTGCAGCGGGTCAAACTGAATGGCCACAAGTCCTTCAATGATTACAAACTATGTTGTCCCGGCCCGGGCTACACACATGTACACAAACACACACAGAGAAACACACGTAGACAGCCCTCGCCCTTCCACCTCTCCCTCTCATTGAGTTATCTTTACTCAGGCTTTGTCTCCTCTAATTGGAGCTGATGAGGGACTAATTGGTAGCTTTTTTACAACACCCAGTACTTAAGCAATGGCAAGCTAAGGGAGGCAGCATGAGCGGAGTTAATGAGAGGCTTTGCACAAATAAAAGCTTTAAAATGGGCCTGTTTCACAGAATGGGAGAAAAGGAAAGTTGAGAATATCTTTTGTGTCCCCCACATCTTTCACTTATGTGCAGGTATCTGAAAAGAAGAGGGAGTGGTGGAGGGCACACAGTGGTTTGCTGAAACGTTGAGCACTTGTGCGCATAAAGAGATCTGTTCTGTATTGTTTGGGGCCCATCGTTTAGTGTGTCTGTTAATAATGAGAAAGGGCTGCTCTTCAAATGAATGTGGCAAAGTCCTCAGTGGACAATAAGTGCCCTCTCCTGCCTGGACCACACTGGACCGTGTTGAAGCAATCTGAAATAAAGGTTTAGTCCTCCTGCATTGTTGAGGATGAGTATGTGGCCTATGTGCGCAGAATTGAGCCAACAAATAATACAGCAGCACAGGCAGTCTATGTGGAGTAATCATTAAATCTTAGTTTGAAATTATCACTATCAAAATCTGGTTTTAAAGGTCCAGTGTGCAGGATTTAGGGGGCTGTATTGGCAGAAATGGAACATAATTTAATGGTTTATTTATTGTATAATCACCTGAAAACAAAAATGTGTTAATGTGTTTTCATTACCTTAAATGAGCCGTTTATATATACGCAGGAAACGAGTCCTTGTCCAAGGAGTCTGCCATGTTTCTACAGTAGCCCAGAACGGTCAAACCAAACACTGGTTCTAGATAGGGTCATTTGTATTCTTGCGTCGGCCACTGTAGTTAGCGGACCCTCCACAATGAGAGTGTCAAGAAAACACTGATTTTTTAATGTAAAACTGCTTTATTCTTGTTTTTACCGGTTTAAATCACCAAGTCCTTTTGTTTTAGAGATGAAAAGACCTCTGCGGATAATTCAGCTCCTGGTAAAAACTGCCTGAATGTCTAGATCTTAAGTTATCAGAGCAAAAAAAATGAGCACACATAAGCAGGTCCTAAGCTAACAGCCTGTCGCCAGCATGCCAAACAGCATAGGAGAAACAAAGCTTTTAATGTGAAACTACTTTTCTCAGTGTTTTTACTGGTTTAATCACCTGGTCCATTTGTTTTCCGAGAGGAAGAGACCTCTGCAGATAATTCGTCTCCCAGTAAAATCCTCCTGAATGTCTTGATCTTAAGTTATCAGAGAAAAAACATGAGCACAGATTAGCAGGTCCTAAGCTAACAACAGACACTTACATGCCAAACATATGGATAATTCGGCTCCTGGTAAAAATGTCCTGAACGTCTGGATCAGTAAATGATGAACACTAAAGGAATTCCAAGCAGGAGAAGTTTCAGCTGGTTGCAATGTGCAGTCCTCACCACTAGATGCCCCTAAATCTTACACACTGTTCCTTTAACGACAATAAATGGGGCTTGTATGCCTATTGTTGAATGCACTTCCATCATATGTGACATTGCAGAAATAATGAAGGAAAATCTAGAGCACCAGATGCAAATTTAAACATTAAAATCACACTCTCTTCATTCTCCTCTAGGTCCACTTAGACATTTGCCTCATGGTGGTCAACTTAAGAGCACAGCAGGTTTAACCACAGGACATTTCCTCAGCATGCTATCGTCCCAGCAGACATTTTGTTCATGTGATAATGGTCTGCTTTGTGCTTTTCAGGTATGAATAATCACCATGAGGCAACAGGCTTCATTTAACTAAGCTGTGGTGTCACACCAGGAGGTGACAAGCCACTCTCCCTTTCCCCCTCATGTGACATGGGTAATACAAACATCTTTAGATCCCTCCAGGAACAAGTAGCCCCGAGCACAACACAACTGTTATTTGTTTTGTCTGATTAGGCCGCTTTTGGATCTCTAAATGTTGACTCATCCAAATGATGGCCAAAGTACACACAGCAAGTGGGGGCAAGATAGAAAACGTTTAAACATGAGGATCAGTGTGGTCGAACACTTTGATGGAAATTAAAGAATTAACCGTATTAAACTACATTCAGAGAGGGTATAAAGTAATCAAATGTAGATCCAGTATATAAGAAATATATAGGTTAATTACAGTATTGTTCAAACATCAATAGCTCAGACTCAAACCCACTGTTTACTACAGCATCCTGTAATTCACTGGCCAAATATTTGTGCTGACTCATGTGATAGGCTATTCACAGTCTCTGTGACCCATTAACATCCTACAGGTTCCCATTGTCCACAACTAAATGGATCCATTAGCATTGGCATTGTTATTTAAATCCTACATTTCCTTACAAAGAGTGTGGTTTAACTCTCTAATGAGGACTTCCTCAGACAAAGGACAGAGGCCTCTATTTTCTCTGCTCTCTAAATCCACCGGACTCCCTGTTACTTTTCATGAGGTTTTAAATGTTACATGGAGTTAGCATCTAATTTGTACTCTACTTAGACTTTATAGTGTTTTTCTATACCTGCTGTCTTATCATTAAGAGTTAAAACTTTTCAGAGTTGCATACACTACAGCTACTCCGATACAAATACGTCAGTGCATTCACAGTGTGCCGGTGTGACAAGAAGCAGCAATAACACATTCCTATGATGCCTCTTTAAAATCAACTTTTACATTAACCCCTTCAACACAGAGGAAAAATATTTTGCTTTAGCAATTCATTCTTTATTGGTGCAAAATAAAAATTCATTTATTCATTCATTCAGACATTCATTTTAATCCACTATGGATTCACCAAATTGTTGCTCACACAGGGCAACACATTTGTGGAAATGATGTAGATGTAATTTCTGTATCAGCATCAGACACACCATGACTAAACCTGTCTTCTGCTCCTTCATCATCAGGCCAAAACAGAGGGAATATCTATATTTTAATTACATGTATTGTCATACCATCTTTGGCTTTTATTAGCAATTATTTAGTGTGAAAAATATGATCAAAAATAAGAACCGAATCATTTTTGCCCAGAGGAGAGCAGCCTTAGCTTTATGGGACAGAGCCAGATGTAGAAACACATATCAGGTGGTGAGCGACTGGAAATGAGCGAAAGCAAAATGGACACAAAAAGTGAAACCCAAAACCAACCTTTTATTATGTGTATAAAGAAAATATATCCTTTCCATGTGACATTACTGCAGCAAAAAACCTGACGACTGTAAACAGGTGCACATCAGGCCTCGCCATTTACTGATCATTTGCCAGAATAGTCAAAATCCCTGGATTAGCGTCACCACAATGGTCTGTTTTGTTCTGTGTTTCGTTCCTGAGCCCGTAATCACAGGCCTTCACAGAAAGTGTTGCTGCACCTCCAGAAGCAAAAGGAAGACGCTGCCTGAAAGTAAATAGAAAGCGAGTGACACATAATTGTGTCATCTCCCGCCTCCTGCTGAGGCTTTCAGACTGCAGTGAAAGCTCTGGCAGCCAGCTTGACTACGTCACTTAACCTTTCTCTGACCTCATGCAAGCTGACGAGCCGGTCCAGAACAACACAAGTGATAAAGTACAGCAGCTTAAAGGCCCAAGACATACCTGATGTGTTTGTTCCTTGGTGCTATGTGGGTCTTTGATTACTTATTCAGCTAATTTGTATGTCATATAATATGTCTTTTGTGTCTTGGTGCAATGTGTGCAGGATGTAGTAATGACAAGGAAAATGCCTGTGTCTTACATGTTCCACTACACAAATATAGCACTATTAATATGCAGTATATTAGCTAAGCATGTGTTAATTTGAATGATGGCCTTTGTCGTTTGGATACTTTAAGTAACTTTTATCATTTCCACACAATTCAAGCTAAATGGATCAGCCATTTTAAGATTAGTGACCTGTGCATTTCTTACTGTATCATTTTTATTTGTTTATTATTTATTTATTTATTTAACCTATACTTAACCAGGAAGTCACATTGAGACTGAACATCTCTTTTACAAGAGACAACAACTACTATTCAAACATAATGGCCTCTTGAGAAAAACAAGCACATGCCTCTATCACCACATTCTTTACGATGCCCTTAAATGTATTAATGGATATAAGTGTCTAATTTTGTCAAATGTCTTCTGTTAAAAAGGCCTACTCATCAAATTTCCCAGAAACAATTTGCTTGCTTTTGTTGTGCTTTTTGGTCCGGAGCCCTCTGGAGCAGCTGAAGGCTTTGTCGGGATGGTAATCTAGTTTTGACTGGCACAAATAAAATTTGATATTTTTGTATATTTGAAATATGTTTGTATTAGAGCTGAAATAATTTGTCAATTAACAGAAAAATAATGGGCAAATATTTTGATGAATAATAATTGTTGACATCACGGATCAAGCAAAATTCCAAAACATGCCTCAGTTCCAACTTGTGACATCACCTTGGGCTATAGGAAATTGTAGTGGCCATTTTCACTGTTTTCTGACGTAGCACTGACACTACTGTAAGCATTTGTGTTAGTATTAGCTTTAACTTCAGTATATTATTGTTAGTCTCTTAATAGACAATTAGTGTCAGCACCAGCATTAGCAGTAGTATCAGTAAATTAGCAAAACTATTAGCCTTAGCATTAGCATCAACATTTACATTTAGCATTAGAATTTCAGAAAATGCACAAAAATGTCAAATGCAATGTGGGAAACTGTGATGGACATTTTTCACTTGTTTATGGCATGTTATATGCCAAACAATAAATCAACTATTCAAGAGAAGACCTGGCAGATTAATCGAGCATGCACCACCAACACTGCTGCTGCTATCTAGCTAACTATCAAGGTCTAGCAGGGTGGGGCTTTCTCGTACAATTACTTCGAAGGTGCTTGGAGAAATAAAATAAGTCTAAAGAGGTCAAAACTCCAGCAGCACTTGTATTATAAAGACCATCTTTATTGTAATGCTGAAAACACACCAGGCAGCAGTGAAGTGAATTACATTTGACTGTGGCCTGCAGGCCTGTTCATGTGTTTCAGGTGGCAAGAAATTCTTTGTAACAAAGGTCAAAATGTCACTGGAGTCACAGGAATCAGTTCGCCGCAGGCTGCACTTTGCTTCTACTAGGTGAGTTGTTGGCTTAAGACTGCCAAGGACAAGGGCAGATAGCAGTGCAGCATTTGCTCTGTGAAGGCATTCTTGGAAGGGAACCCATCGGCTGTATTCGGCGTCTGACTACCGGCAGACGGCGATACAGCCTCTGGGGGCAGACCCCCGATTTTTTGGCATTCCGGTTTGATTTGGGCGGAGGAGGTGAACTTCCGTTTCCGACTTCCGTTTATATATATAAGTAAATATGCTAAACCATTGCGATGGATTCAGAGTTTGCAGTGATGCCAATTATGTTCCGCCTCGTTAGTTCACCGCACGGAAGTTTAACCTGGCAACAACTGCAGCCAAACGTGATTGGTCAATATCACGCGGACTACAAACAGCCTACAACCGGAAACCAGGGCTCTTCCGCTCTTCTTCCGGAGGCAAGATATCTGGGGTTTGCCTACAAACTCTATATTCACTGAATGTAGAGTCTGTATATAGAGACTACTGTGAACGTGACTGGCTGTACTCTGCCGAAACACCTGGGGCAGGCAGGAAGGATTGTAGCTAACCCTTCCCATGTTACCACCTCAGACACAAACTGTTTGAACTTCTCTCCTCTGGCAGGAGGCTGCGGTCCATCAGGACCAAAAACTCACACCACAAAAACAGGTCCTTCTCTTTTGCAGCTGGCTCCACCAACAAGCCTGGGACCCCCACCTCAAAGACCCTACCCCATCAACATCACATCTGTTTATATTTGTAACATTAACACACATATTTTTGGACTACTATCTCTGTGTATTGCATATTGTCTTATTCTTCATTAGTCCCTAGAATATATATTTGGCCATTCCTGCCTAGCTCTTTTACACTGTCATATTTTTTATATATTTTGTTTTTTCCTGGTGGCACGGTCGTATAGTGGTTAGCACTGTCACAAAGAGGGTTGGGAAGCCCTTCTGTGCGGAGTTTGCATGTTCTCCTTGTGTCACCAGGGAGAATGTGCAACATCCAAAGACATGCAGGTTAGATTAATTGGTGACTAAATTGGGCGTGAATGTGAGCATGAACAGTTGTCTGTCTCTATGTGTCAGCCCTGTGATAGTCTGGTGACCTCTCCAGGGTGTACCCCGCCTCTCGCCCAATGTCAGCTGGGATAGGCTCCAGCCCCCCCGCGACCCTCGAGAGGATAAGCGGTTACGGAAAATGAATGTTTTTTCCTGTATTTGTGTTTCATGTCAATGCACCAACCATAAACTGGACATGACGAGCTAAGCTAACAAGCCAGACAAACAATGATACATGCTTTAATTAACATATAAATAAAATAATGTAATGTCACTTCCTCAACTGGTGTCTTGGACAGTCAGGTATCAATACACAATTATTTGCACAGCAAGCGTTATTATTTGTCCGATGACAAAAAAAAGAAAAAATCTCAGAAAGGCTCCGGCGAGCCCGCTCTAGCACCTCACAACATGGCAAGTGGCTTTCAGTGAGGCCTAGCTGACAGCCTGTCAGTCAAAATGGCAGCGCCCTTAATAATAGAGAACTTTAAGCCTTAATAACATTCAAACGGGATCGTTATGTATATATATATATATATATATATATATACGAAAAAATTCACCCCCAGTACAGTTGTCATGAATGATGAAATGAGTCATAAATATCAAAAACGTTTTTTGCACCAGGCTGTTAACATGTTTATTTTAGCTGTAAAGTCAGGCATTTTAACATTTAATATGTACAGATACCAGTGCAAATACAGATTGTTTTGCTGTTGTTGTTTTTGGTGGTGTTTTTTTTTTTTTTTTGGTAGGGGGTGCTAAAAAGTAAAAACTGTGTTAACTAAGGAAAATACGTGATGTCTGTATATTTTATTTTATTTTACAGAAATAAATAAAATATTTTGCAGACAACGTGACTTAAGTACAGGTGGCCCCTCTTGACGACCTCAGCTGTACTCTTACAAAAAAAAAAAAAAAAAAAAAAAAAAAACAGGAGAAGAAGAGGAAAAGCACCAAAATAACGGACCAATCAGAAAGCGCCCTGTTGGCCCTACAGGCATCCCGTCATGCTCGTGGTCTCAGCGCTACGTCAGCAGTGATACAGAAACATGGCGGTGTCCATAGCACAGCGCCCGGCTGCCAACGCTCATGTGTTGATATTAACTTTTCTCACAACGTTAATGTTTTACCGCAGTGTCGCCGACATCGCCACCGGTGCCTCGACGTCAGAGGAGCCTCCTCACCGCCGCTTCGAGTACAAATACAGCTTCAAAGGACCGCACCTGTCCCAGACCGACGGCAGTATCCCGTTTTGGATCCACACTGGAAGTAAGTTTGTGTCCAGCTGTCAGCATCACAGAGCTGCTACTTAAACCTGAAACACTCACATATGAAGATGGCACGAGGACAGCTCAGTTTGCGGTTTGTAACCGACGTGTTTCCGCTCAGGATGTTGGGAAATGACAGCTGCTTGCTTCACCTATTCAAAACTGCACCAGACAGTCCACACATGTTAGCAGTGTAGCTTTATGTCAGGCTTATATTCAACCGTGTAAAGACTTGTCTTATTAAATACAGCATGTTACAGGCCGTGACTGTCTGCGAGAGTCTGTGCAGACACATGCAACTCAAGTGTTGAACTTTCCTCCTGCACGAATGGGCCTTTGGATTCTTGCATCACACAGTGAGCTGCCAGTTGCTGATATGAGCATTCAATAAGCAGCAGCCTGAGATTACACTGCATTCCCTTTAAATCAGCATTGACTCAGGGGGCTGTAGCTATAGACTATTAATCTGCTGCTGGTTAATATTTTAGTCACATTTTCCCAGAGTCAAATATGACAACATAAAGTGTCTTTTGGGGATACTTGTTTGACACAAGACAAGAAACACCTCCATAATGAGTGGAACAAGGAGAGAGAGAGAGAGAGAGAGATGTGGGCTGGCAAAAACCAGACCAGGGAGGTTTTGATTACATCAGGATGCCCAAAATGTTTGTCCAACCAACAGTACAAAACTTTATATAGTTTCTAAAGCCCTACAGTACATGTCTTCATATTACTTGTTTTGTCTGTCAGAAAAGCAGCAAGTGATACAAATATATTAATAATTAATTATCAAGATCACTGCTGATTTGATTCTTGTTTCAGCACAAGTACACACATGTTTATGTGACTCAAAGTGAACTTAGGTTGCACTGACAGATCTAAGGAAGGTATTCTCCAATATGAGAATCAGGTCCTGAGGCAGTTAAAAGATTAAAGAGTAGGCACACCCTGATAACGCTGGCTTGGGATAACAGTATGACATGTTAGCTGGCATTAGCTTTTTCATATTAGCTTGAGTAGAAGAAGGAAACACACAGAAAATGACTACTTCTTTGTTCAATTTTTTTCTTATAAAACACAGCATATGTTGTTGAATTTTGAAATTATTAATTAGTTATGGCACTCTAAATTTTTGCATATTCTCGCCTTTCTATCCCAGATGCTATCCCTAGTGCAGACCAGGTGCGCATTACGCCATCCCTCAGGAGTCAGAGAGGCAGTGTGTGGACGAAAAACAAAGTCAGCTTCGAGCACTGGGAGGCTGAGGTGACCTTCAGAGTATCAGGAAGAGGTCGAATGGGAGCAGACGGTTTGGTAAGGAAGGGTAAAACTTCTGTTTTGGTTAATGAGGCAAACCGGTTTTCTTTTAGGGAGTGTACCACGCCATACAATTGAATAATGGACTTCCAATCGCAGTTGTTGCTTAAGTTTTGTTTATAATTAATATACTGTAAGTCCAGAACAGTTTGCCCTGCCAGAGAGCGCACTATTACTACTCTATGCATCTATGCTACGGCTGGGTATTAAACCTCAATACTTATTGAACACCAAACAAAATGTGTCTGTAGCTTCTGTAGCTGTGTCTGCATCTTTAACTAAAATTGATATTGGTCACATTCTGACTTACTTGTGCTTTAGTCAGATTTCCTTATCTTAATTAGTAAACCTGTCTTACTTTAGACTAACAACATGTTTTCCTCAGGCAGAGCAATGAATGAAAAATAGGTTGAAACATGCTAATATTCTCCAAACTCAGGAAGTATTGTTACAGACACTTAAACTTACACTTAATCCACAACCAAACATGCAATGATATCTAACCTCATAATTGATGAACACACAGAACCTCACTACATGTTGACCATGCTGATGTGAGAAATAAAGATAACCTGTAATGAGAACTGAGAATTTACTTACTCCTGTCCTGTCACAACAGATAAATAAAATGTTGCTTATCAGACTATGTTTGACCATTATGGAGAAACTTTAAAGTAAAGGTGCACATCCTGTTTAATGAGGTGTGACATGTCCACAAGGTTAAATGACAAGCGTTTCCATCATAGTCTGTATAATGGATGTAGCTACCTTGACATCTTCTTTTGGTTTGTGGAGTCTCATTTTGAAGCCTTGAGTTTGGCATTTCGACAGTTGTCATCTTGGTTTTTTGGGGGGCCAGAAGTGACCATATATGGACGAGAGACATCCTTTCACTCAGAGTGGCCTGCCCTTAATTAAGCGTAACTTTAAGACTTTGTAGAATTTAAAGGGTGAGTTATATCAGAATTCTCCCCCTGTAAAGTTGTCATGAATCTGAGGGGCTGTCCACACCAACGCGGGTATTTATAAAATCATGACTCTTTGCTCACGGTTTGGCCTTTCATCCACACGTACCCACAGTTTTGGGCCCCTGAAATCGGAGTTATTTGTAACCGGATGAACTTTTTGGAAAAGTCCGGTGTCAGCAGTCACGTGTGGACAGGATAACCGCAGTTATTTTGTCTCGTCTCCATTGTATGACGTCACAGTGTGCGACGTAAACAGAAAACAGCTGTGTTATTACCCGATCCAGTGTGTGCGAGAGACGATTTGAGGATGGACCTAAACAAAATACTGCTGCTATTTAGCAGCATATCAGCACTTTGTGGCTGTATCATACAACTAACGCTACTCAACCACATCCAGCAACAGAGGTGCAAGAGTGCGCTATTACGGAGACTGCTCCTGCGGCATAATAGTACGCTTGTTGTTGTTTTTCCGCTAATGACGTTTTACTGCCTTCTGATTGGCTACAATGGCCTTACAGTTAGGAGTTATATCGCCACCTACTGCTTTGGCATGTGTATTACATTGCTTGATAGTGGAATTTGTGGTGTCATGTGGACAGAGGTATTTTTATTACACCACTCGTATGGACGCAGATTTTTAAAAAACTGGAGGCCAAAAAAGTTCGGTTTTAAAAATACCCGTGCTCGTGTGGACTAGGCCTTAAAGTTACAATGTGTAATTTACATGGTTGTTTATTAGCAAATATCAACTATTGCTTTCATAAATATATATTTACTGAAGTGTAATGCAATACACATACAAATGGAAGCTTTCTCATAGGCTTAGAATGATTTCTCTATATATACACAGGCAGGGCGCGGTATGCTGGAGGCTGCCCTCTTGCGTCGCCATATTTGAATACAGTGGCCGAAAGGGATACACGCGCTTCGCCTTTCGTGTTTATCTAGAACTTGCCATCACTGGAGACAGAGAAGGTGAAGCTCAATCCGGGGCGCTTCTGCGTGAACCTGCTTTGTAGTTTTATGATTCTGTCGCACTTTAAATGGAGGACCACACACACGGACAAAACGCGAGTGAATATCGGCGTTGCTTATTCCAGGTGGAAAAAACTCCTGTGGAAGAACACTCTGGAAACGCATATATTATAATTGTACCAACCTATATTTTCCGCACTGTGCCGTGACTATCACATAAAACGTGTTATTTTAGCATTACTGTGCTAATGTTTGCTTGTGTTACCAAAACAATTACAAATAAAACACTCCTAACATAAAGTTATATCTTACAGATAACCTATATCTCACTGGTAAGCTATAACATATTGTAGCGTCCGCCAGGACGTGTGGAAAGGATGACGCAGTTATTCGGCAAACCACCGTTTATTACTGAACAGTACAGGTTACTGTTGGCCGTAACTCCAACTGTGCACTCCTGCTCTCTAGTGATGTTACAGCTGATACTGCAGTCCCGAGGCCTGTGTCGAGCAAAGGGGGCGTGTCCAAATGAAGCTCGTGTCGATATCAGGATATCACGTGACCAAAGACAAACGAGGCCCTGTTTCTCTGGAATCACGTGACTGCCTCGTTGTGTGATTCGAGTCGGGAAATACATTAAGTGTTTTGCGTGATCCGAGGTGATTCTGAAGATCGTTAAGTGCAGAGGATTGAGTGATCCAGTCACACAAGCACTCTAACCTTGTGTGGACACGCACACACACACACATATATATGTATATACACATATATATGTGTGTGTGTATGCACTTTATTGATATACCACGTTCAGGATAGATTCATTTCATCTGGCTTTACAATACCTCATAGGGGGATTCTGACGTAATCATCATCATTAAGCATCATTATGTGTATGCCAGATCCACTGACATGTAGCCCACATGTAATATCACAGTAGGACTGCTGTACATCAAATGACCAGCAGATGTCAGTACTCCTAAATGAGCTGTTAAACGGGGCTTTGTGTGATCGGCCTTTTGGCGAAGCAATCCGCCTGAAAGATTCGACACATTCACGGGGCTTCATCACACCATCACTACTGCTCTCTCCTCCAGCTCGCTCATACACACACCAGCACGCGCACTCACACAGCTCTCATCCCCGTCACACTCGCACCCCACACCCCTGCCTATACTCATTCAATCCCAAACATGCCATTAACTCACAGAACATTGACATTATAACAGAACATTTACTGCAGGGTCGCTACAATATCATAACATGGTTTAGATTCCTAAATAAATATTCACCTCATCGCTAGATAGGCCTACTCTTGAAAAACTTGAAAAACTCATAGATGATGCCATCTCTGTCTGCGTAAGGCTTTCTGTCCTACGAGGCCACCGTCATTTACCCGACGGGAGGGGTGAGCGAGTGAGCGTGAGTGAGCCCTGCAATCTAGAATTTGACCGCTGATGTCACTGTTACTCACCATTTTTACACACTGAGGCTTTAAATTAGTTATATGGACCAAAATTGTTTTCTTGTTCCAGGCTGTAAACATTTCTGCTGTAAAGTTGGGCATGAAAACGGGGGAATATGGGGATTCACTCGCTTCTGAAGCCAGCCTCAAGTGGCCATGCGAGAAACTGCAGTTTTTGGCACTCAGATGTTTGCTTCATTTTTTAGCTCTGGAGGTTGCCGCTTGGTTTCCGTACCTGACACAAGAACTGTTGTGAACAGCATGATGATGTTTAAAACTGTACATTTTTTTATAACATTTTAGGTGTACATGTAGTTGTTGAAAATTAGCAATAGCTATGAACTCTCTGTGCAACACCATCAGTCTCATACTCTGTATTGGTATGTCTGCGTCACTATTTCTCTTTTTTAAACATTCAAACAGTACTAGTAGCCTGACACCAGGCAGACAAAGGCAAACAGTCAAGAAAAAACTTGAAGATATTTACTGGCGTCATCTCATATCGATTGAAGGCCCCTGAATCGATACAAATCAAAAGCATATGATGGCAGACTGTGATATCGGCAAATATCCTGTCATATTGTCTAAAGAATCAATATAATATGGTATCAACCCCATCACATGAGTGCATACACAAGAATTGATTTGTGCCACATATAGTGTGAGGATTTAAAGTGCATTTTATGACATTGTTCTGCTGTAGATATAGTTAAAAAACACCTGGACAACATTGATGACTGCAAATCCATTCACAGCCGTGCTATAACTGTTGACCTGACTTAACTTATTCGACAGGAGAGAAACCAAAGAGGCAAATCAAAAAACAATCACAAAATGTTGTAAAGGATGCTACAACAAACTAATATTTGTACCACATTGTCTTTGTCTACCAGGCTGTGTGGTTCACTACATCACAAGGCCTCGACGGTCCAGTGTACGGTGCTGCCGACCAGTGGAATGGAGTTGGAATCTTCTTTGACTCTTTTGACAACGACGGGAAGGTTGGTGTATATTGATTAGACATAACTATCAATGATTGTATGTTTCCAGCAGTGGTCAGCATCGTACCTATTAGTTTTGGGTCATTTTGGTGGTTAAAAAAACGTGAAAACATATATACACGTCTTCTTTTCTCTTTTGTTGAAACCTGTGAGGTTTTAATTTGTTTAAATGTTTGTGTTAATTTAAATACTTTTACATGTTTGTTCTTTTATCTATATGTTTTACAAGTAGATAAATGGATCACTCTCATATAAAAACAAATATTATAATATTATAAAACAATATTTATTTCAGGTATGGAATTGACATTTGTGAATGAGATTACCTAAAATCAGAGCCACCTCTGGGTTTCAGATGAAAAATAGGATTAATGTGTTTCCTTGTTTTCTTCCATCTTTATTCCAGAAAAATAACCCTGCCATAGTTATTGTGGGAAACAATGGAAACCTTGTTTATGACCATCAGAAGTAAGTAAACATTTCTTTTGCTTTGCTCTGATGTCATCACCAACTCAAATTTTAACAACTTAAAGGAGATTAGGAAATATGATTATATTTGCTTGGAAAGTAAATAATCCTCTATCTTTCCTAATCTCTGCGGGCCGGTGAAAGCTTTAAATCACTTTTTCAATGCCATTTCAGTCTGTCTTAGAATTTCACACTGTTTACTGGACCACAACAAGTGTTTACAAAAACATACATGGGCATTAATGTTATTCACTTATTTAATAAGCTCTAATCACACTGTATTTTCCCTGCTCATGTGTAGTGTTCATGTGGAGCGCAGAGCTGTGTATAGATGAATGTAATGGTTATATTTTTTGTTGTTTTGATCCAGTGACGGCACCACACAAGCTCTCGGCACATGTTTACGAGACTTCCGCAACAAACCCTATCCTGTCAGAGCCAAAATAACGTACTACAAGAAGACGCTGACGGTAGGAGAAACATTAATTAACACAAGTTATTACCTGCATATATGAAACTGTATATGAAGAGAAAAATACGCTTCTACCTCATTAACAACATCATGTCACTGATGTCATAAAACACATCATGTCTGATGATCAGCACAGTCAGTGGTTTTTAGTTTAGCTGCATCACTTGTTCATGTTCCTCCTCAGGTGATGATCAACAATGGTTTCACTCCAGACAAAGAGGACTTTGAGTTCTGCACAAAGGTAGACAACATGATCATTCCCAGCGAAGGCTTCTTTGGCATTTCAGCTGCCACTGGAGGTTTAGCAGGTATTATTATTATTATAATATTTTATATTTTGTGTTAAAAAAAACCTTTAAAGGGACAGTGAACTGCAGAGTGTTGGAGCCATCAGCTGTACAGATGTTTACCTTCTCTCCAATATAATGGAACATAATATATTGGAACTAGATGGCACTCGGCTTGTGGTGCTCAAAGTACCCAAAAAATTCTGAAAAACTCAACAGCAATGTCTCTTTCCAGAAATCATGACCCAGTTACTCAAGATAATCCACAGACCTTGTTGTGAGTAGTTTCATGTAGGAACTTTTTTCTTTCTACTGAACTACACCCACCAACCATATCACAGTGCAGAAGGAAGTGTGCATCTACTCATGGACAAGAGGCTCTTGCTCGTGACTGCATGAGATGTAAACATTAATGTTAAAACAAAATGTCTTCCTTGGTTCAGCGGTTACATTAGCTAGCTCAGTGTTGCTAGGTGAGCTAGCAGTAGATGCACACTTCCTTCTGTGCTGTGATACTGTTGGTGGCTGTAATTCGGTAGAAAGAAAGTAGTTCCTACATGAAACTGCTCACAACATGGTCTGCTTTGAGCACCACAAGCCAAGTGCCATCTTGTTCCATTATATTTGACGGAAGGCAGACATCTCTACGGTTGATATTTTCAACACTCAGCAACTCACACCAAAACAATCTAGACTGATAAATATTTGGGGTGAACTGTCCCTTTAAAGTTGTGAGTTTCTCTGTTGTCCTCTAACTAGAACTCTACTGTCCCTCTTTAACCAATCAGAAAGCAGTCTAGTTTAAGTGACTGAGCAGAAATGCAAAATTATTTTTCACATATTGTCACTTTTAAGTCATGCCCATCTCTCTCCTCATCTTACCTCCTTATTACCTTGTAATAATGTATAATAATGTAATGTAAAGGGCTGCTATAGTTGAAAGTATGTTTATGTCTGTTGTAATTTTCTTTTTATTTCTTTCCTCCCTCAGACGACCACGATGTTTTGTCCTTCTTGCTTTTCAGACTCACAGAGCCAGGCCAGCAGCCGGTAACTCCATTTTCCTAGAGCTCCTCATACTTTTCACAATCCTGTGTGTGCAGTTCACTTCCCTGTAGCTGTGTGTCTCTGTGTGCACACGCATGCATGTGCACCACATAGCCTGAGCAAGGCCTCTATTGAGTTCAGAGAGGGTTTTTCTTTTTTTTTTGTCTCTCCCACTGAAGCCCCCACCTGAGTCTGAGATTCCTAAAGAAGAGAAGGACAAGTACCAGGAGGAATTTCAGAACTTCCAGCAAGAGCTCGACAAAAAGAAAGAGGAGTTTCAGAAAGAGCACCCAGACGTCCAAGGAGAGCCAAGTTAGTTTTCTAAAACCAAAACTGACCATTAAGAGAACCATGACATTTTTTTATTTTATATTTTACTGTTATATAATCTGAACAAACCACGTTAAATTGTATTTATTCAAAGACACATCTGTATGCCCAAACAAAATACCTCATGAAAGTTTTGATTTCATTAATTGTTTCTTTATATCCTCTGCAGTTGAGGACTTGTACGAGAGTGTGAATGACCGGGAGATCCGTCAGGTGTTTGAAGGCCAGAACCGGATCCACCTGGAGATCAAACAGCTCCACCGGCAGCTCGCTATGATCCTGGACGAGCAGCGCCGATATGTCTCTGTTATCACTGATGAGGTCGCCAAGAAGGGGACGAATGCTGAGTCGGGACAGGTGAGCGTGTCATTGCCAAGAGATGTGTTTACAGCAGACGCACACAACAATGAGTGCAGGATTTATAAAGCATTTAACTTTTCACAGATGTAGTGATCTCATTAATAGTCAGTGGTTTTCTTTCTACAAGGCTTTGATTTTATTGATTTGTCAAAATGTACTGGAATCATAAGAGCCCACTGCTGACTTGCTCAAACAAATCATCAACATAAAGCATTTACTTCAGTGTCATGTCTGTGTACTCCTGCTGTTTTTATGACAGGTTATCAAAACTAATAAAGCTTTTTTTATGACAGCTTTATCAAACGTCAACACCGGAGTGTTTAACCTTCAGACCTTTGTGTTGTATTTGTCTTGTAGCTGGATGCTGCAGGTCAACAACAGTTGGGCTCAGTCCTAGCCAACCAGCACGAGGTCCTTAAAAATCTGAATGAGCTGAGGTAAGTAACAACAGTGTCATTGTTGTTGACGTTTTGTCAGTCTTAAAAACTAGCTGTTGTTTTTGCAACAGACATAAAGAGAGATCTGTGATACTCTAGAAAAACAAGGGAAATCCCGGCGGTTAAATCCCTCAAATCATATTTAATCTCAGGATGCAGTGGCTGCGACATCACAGGTGTCTGCCAGCCTGATAATCCAGCTGCAGTGACGATCAGTCACATGCACGTGCACACACGCCAAAGGCCTCAGCAGTAAATGAGATAATCATCACACTGCCTTGATCTCAGCTGAAAACCAGGACTACTGGACTTCTTTGCAGACGCTCGGATGTATTCTCTGACAGTTTATTAACAGCCTAAAAATTTTGGCCAGGAAGGAGAAGGCGACTCATTTTTTAAGGGGACTTACTTATACTCATTTTCAGGTTCATACTTTTATTTAAGAAGATATACTTTATTAATCCCGGAGAGATGTCAGAGCGAGGGGGCTGCCCATGGACAGGTGCCCCGAGCAATTGCCCAGGAGGTGAACTGGCCCCTCAGCTACCAGTCCACACTCCATATTTGGTCTAGATGGGGACTTGAGCTGGCAACCCTCCGGTTCCTGACCCAAGTCCCTATGGACTGAGCTACTGTCGCCCATTTAAGGTTTCTACTGGAACAGGTTTTCATGTTACATTTAATGTTCAAAAAACACTTTATTTTCCTCATATTGTCTGTGCTGGAACACCTGTATTCACCTTCTGTCTGAAATGCTCCATTGTAGTGCCTGTCTCTTTAAGCCCAGTTTGATCTGATAGGTCAGCGATTCCGTGTCTTCCGTATCATGGCACCTCTGCACCCTCATTGTAGCCTGCAGCCCCCAGGAAGTGTGCCAGGCTTTGAACCCAATTTTTGTTGTGGCCAAACAGTGGAATTACATCTGTGACTTGATGCCCTGTGACTCCAAAAAGACTTTTTCCCATTAACTTACATGGCGAAAGAGACGTCTGTTAATCAGTGGATGCATTTTTTATGACTAGTTTTACTATCAGGACTTGATCCATTCAGTCCAATAATATTTCGATTGTCCAGAAGAGCCGCAAGACTAAATCATTGTATTATCATTCAAGTTAGCAGAGCACTAAAGGGGAAGCTGGCTCGGACAGTTGAAGATTCTAGTGCGTTCGCTCTGTGGGCCACACGGTGTGGAAGCACTCAGTTAATTTTATACTAGCAGTCATACTGTTTCGGCTTCATGGGCCACTGAGCAACTTTTTATAGGAATGAAGGGGACCCTGCCTCTAATGCTGTATCCAGTTCTCTTTATGCGTCCATATTGTAGCCGGGGAATCGACTGGAATGGAGAATAGCGGCACTTCCTACTGTCAAATATTACATCTAAAAGCTTCTAATATGATCTGAAATCAGGAAGAAATTTACGATGTCAGCAACGAAGCATACATGTTTCCCTGACATTAGCATGTAGCTACATGTAGCAGTGAAGGCTACGCGATGTAAACACTTGCAGTATCGTGCCTGGAGCAGAAGACAATATAAAGAAATCTGGCACACTATGACATCATATTGTAGCCGAAGTACAAAGAACAGTTGGAAACAGTATTCAGAACGGTCTGAAGCCTGACGTTTTTGCTCACAGGGATTATTTTTTACATACGTTTACCTCATTTGAAACTTTTTTTAATATGAACATCCGACATTCATTCATTCATTTATCGTCCGTAACCGTTTATCCTGTCAAGGGTCATCGGGGGCTGGAGCCTGACAGTGGGCGAGAGGTGGGGTACACCCTGGACAGGTCGCTAGACTATCACAAGGCTAACAGATAGAGACAGACAACCATTCACACACACGTCAACACCTACGGGTGATTTATAGTCACCAATTAACCTGCATGTCTTTGGTCTGTGGGAGAAAACCCACACTGACACGAGGAGAACGTAGATACTCCACATACGAGGGCCCCAGCTGGCTGGTGGATTTAAACCTGGAATGCTCTTTCTGTGAGGCAGTGGTGCTAACCACTGCACCCCCGGGCCACCATATTCCAACATAAGCATAAAAAGGCCCCTTTAAAAGATACCATCTCCCAATTAATAAGAATTCTATGTTGCTAAGACACACAGCATGATAGGTGTGGTAATATCCAGCTGTAAACTTTTCTTCTTCTTCGGTGATAGAAATGTTGTCTTCACCACTCTCAGATGACAGCATGAACAGGCTGTTAATGCTCACATAATACAGCTTAAGAGATTTTGTGATGGTGTGCCTTCCATGACTGTTTGATTTTGGTACTTATAGTAAGTAAGCCTGATTAGGTGTTCAGATTGTAATATTTTGATGTTTAGTGCTTGGTTCTGATGCTTCTGTAAGGTGCTTGAAGGCTTAGTCATTGTGAGCACGCAACAGATTTAACAACAATGTCTTCTTCAGAACCCTTCTTTTAAATTTGTGAGGAGATTTTAATGAATAACAATAATTGAGTTCTGAGTTATCCAACATCGCCTTTTTGACCAACCATCAAGACAAAGAGTGGGTTCATTTATAGTGACGTCACATTTGTCCCGTGGCCGCAGTTTGATTGTGCGTCTTAATTTGAACACACCATCTGCATTAAGACTTAATCAGAATCACAAGATATTAAAGATTTTATTTTATGTAACATTAATCTCTTAGTCTCATGTATCATAAAAGAAGCAAGCTGTTTATATGCCCTAAATCCAACAGGACATTCATCCTCAGATGATTTTGCATACATGATTTTCTTTATTATATTGTTGACCCATAACTCACATGGACCCAGACTCTCACTTACAATGTGTCTCATTTGCTAATTTGGCTCTTCTGTAAGTGAATTATATTGTATGTACGGCAGGGAAAGACGGAGTTTCTGTAATGCTTCACATTGAAGAAGCACATTATCAGAGGTGCACAGGAGTAAGCTGATTGACACAGTAAATAAGTTGAGACGGCGTCAAAAGGCTGCAGCTGCTCCTCCTAATGTGCTAATGTGAGCGACTGATCTGTATTACTTTATAGATTAAGCTCTGTTTATCCTGGCCCGTCTTTTAAACAGAGTTTATGATAGGACTTCACGGCAGACTCCAAGGAGGGCTTTCAGCTCATAAATGGGTCACTTGTAGCAGATGAAGATTAGATGTAGGCTTTAATAAATGCTCACTTACTTTCTCCAGGGAGATGTTTTTCCCCTCTTCCTGAAACAAATTAGATTTTGTTTATATGTCATCCCTGTCCGGCCCCTCCAGACCTCAGCCATGTGGCCGAGCAAGAAAAGGCCACCATCTTAGCACCATTTTGTCCTTATCAGATTAGTAGTCTTTAAATACATCTGTCATACGCAGGCAAAACATGGCTTACCTCCAATTGATTTCTTGTCACAATCCTCCCCTCGGGGCCTTTCTACTTACGCTGCTGGAATTCCTTTCATTTGTTAAGTCACTTTTTTCCTTCGTAATCGTCTTAGATGTGTTTAAGATGATAAGGGGAACTTATTGCTTTCTCCCTGTAAGTAATCAACTTTAAGAAATTACATTTTGTTGAGAAATATGATCCAGGCTTAGACGTCTTCATTCTCTTCTGAGACACACTGGACTGTGCTTCATCTGCTGATGAAATTGAAAGTGAAGAAACAGATTTGCAGTTTTGACATTTTATTACTGGCGAGCCGTGACAGTGAATGATGCATGGACAGATAGTGACTCCAAGAGAGACAGTCAAACACATAAACCTTCCTAAGTGGGTCCAGTGACGCAGGATAAAGCAGCATTGCTGCATTCAAGTGCTCCTCAGATTGTTCAGTTTCCCGAGTTGGGAAGTCTTTCTTCCAACTTTGCTGTGTTCATGAACTTTAAGTCGTTATATGGAAACAACATGGACGCTGCAAAGAGGATGTATTGTATTTTATTGCTCAGATCATTTAAACAACACATTGTAATTTAAGCTTCAAACTGTTATCAGAGTGATCTTGTCCCAGACTTGTCGCTGAACTAGTACATCTTTTCTAACATATCTAGATCTACTCTACATGGACAGCAGCTAACGGTTACAACCTAATACCATATTACAAAATACATAAAAGCAAAACGTTGGCATGCGATATATGAATTAGTTAAGAGATTATTACCATCAATGATTTATGTCCGTCTGCCAAGTTTCTGCATATATGACGTCAACTCATGTACCAAAGTTTCATCAACTTCTCGAGTTGTTGTTCCAACTTGAGGAGGCTTTCACTCATTTTTTAGATCATGAATTATGGTTATCATTCTGAATGGGTCAACTTGCATCATCTGAAACCACAAATTGTCTTTTTTTTGGTATGTTTAAATAATTTTTAACATGTTGATTAGTGAGTGTTAGAGGTGCGGCTAAGATTCTTTTTTTTTTTCTGAATTTTGGACAAAGCCAGCTAGCTGTTTCCCTGTTTACAGTCTTTATGCTAAGATAAGGTAACTGGCTGTAGCCTCATATTTAACTGACAGACAGGGTGGTATCAATGGTCTCAGTTTGGAAAGACACAAAGCTTCTTGACTCTACTCTCCCAAAGAAAACGTATAATAAGTTTACAGTAACTGAATTTATTTAAAGATGTTTTTTTTTAGTTCCTCCTTTTTTCCAACGTAACCATCTCTATTCAGCTATTCAACACTCCTATTTTTGTACAGGCAATTTAATATTCCCGCAGTTGTGATCTTGACCTGTTGTGAAATAAAATTTGGAGTCCTCTTAAGACAGAGACAAGACAGAGTAAAAATGTGGTCGAGTCTGACCTTCAAAAAGCAGGCTGATTTCACGTACTACAACACATTTGTGAAGAGCAGACTGATTTTTTTTTTGGGTGTTTTATTTAGTTAACAAAGACAGTCAAAACAACAGTTCAGTGCCCAACTTTCTCTGCCCTCTCAGGCCCTACCCCCCACAACAACCCTCCACCCCATGGCACAAGTGATATTAATAAATAAAATTTAAGAGAAACAAAATGCGCAGATAAATTATTATTTTTTTTTACTATTTTTTATTTCGTCTTTAGCATCATGATCAGACTCTGGATTCCTGTTAGCGCCACTCTGTGATCTGTTTCTTAACCTCCTGTACTTGTAATCTGTTGTAAGAACATGTTTTTATAAGGGATTAATTCAGCAATCATGACCTCTTTTATCAGATGGTAATTTTGTGTTTTTCAAACTTTGAGAATATGTAGCCTCCAGTGAATGGGGATTAAAGGATTAATTTCGGACAATTTGTATTACTGTCAATAAATGATACCACACAGCATATTTACTGTACATCATGTTTCCCAACATGGATTCACTCAGCACACAGGTCACATTGTCAAAGTAAATGTCTGGACTATGTTGCAGAGATATTTATTTGGTATTAAAAGGCTGTGGCAGTAAATATTGTTCCTGGCAGTCCTTTGGGGGAAGCAGTTGCAGTATTAATGTTTTTGCACAGTGCTTCTGCAGGGACTCAGTGTGTCTTCTCTTTGTTGCTGCAGAAACTCCTTCTATGAGTCGCTGAAACAGATCGGCTCAGTGCAACACCAGGGTAACACAGGTGGGATGGGAACATACGAGACCATGCAGCACTTCAACGACATCAAGGAACATCTGCACACGGTCAAAAGGGACGTGGAGCACCTGGTTCAGCGTAGTGCTCAGGTATGGATCAGAGAGATGAACTTCTTATGAAGCAGTTGAGAAAGTAGATCAGACATGACTGAATTTTGTGTATGTGTGTTTTCATTCACAGAACCCTGCTGAGAAGGCCTTTAAGTGCCCCGAGGTGCCTCCCATGCCTTCCTGCTTATCGACTGTTCATTTTGCAATCTTCATCGTGGTCCAGTCAGTCCTGTTCTTCTGCTATATCATGTACAAGTAAGACATTGTTGTTTTTATTTGACAATAAGAGTCCTCGAGAATTTTAACAACTCTCTCACCAGACTCGGCATCAGCTTTATTTGCAAAGTATATGAACGCATACATACATATTTGTTGTACTTGATGTATTTATCGAAATAGAAATAAAGCTAAAAAAACAAAACAATAAAAAAAAAAACAAAGCTGGACAAAAGTAAACAAACATTTAGCTATCCTGTAAATTATCGGTGAAAATAAATCAGTAAATATACAAACTATATATATTTATCTAAACAATATAACAATGGACAACAGCATACAGATTCTATAAGTCAGACTTGTATGCCTGATGCTGTGTTACATGTGTCAGTCTTTGTGGAGCTGGACGCACATGCACAAAGCTCATTTTCACTCACAGGTAGCTTTGAAGGGAAGTAGACACATCTTAATATCCGGTTGCATATTGATAGTTGTGTCCGCTCCACCAGGACACCTGTCAAAAAGGAGGACAGTTAAGACCAAGTACAACACCAACATTTATGATTTTTTTTTTCATACTCAAACATGACTTTAATTTTTTTTTATAACATACCATACTAGCTTTATAATTTTTTTTAATACTATGACTTTTTATGATATTACTTTATAATGGCATTTTGATGACATACTATACAAGAACTTAATGACATTTTTTATGATTTTCACATGCTATGACTTTTTAAAATGATATTTCTGACATACTGTACTATGACTTTTTATGGTATTGTTATGACATACTGTACTATGACAGTTTTATGATTTTTATAACATATACCAAGACAGTTTTATGGTTTTGGATGCCAACATATACTATGACTGTTTTATTTCATGACTTTAGATAACATACTATACTATGACTTTTTTTTTATTACTTTGGAAGACATGCTATACTATGACTTTTTTTTTTTTTTT